>NW_023339740.1:28199857-28210005 GCF_004916995.1 Morone saxatilis | reverse complement strand
GTGTGTGTGTGTGTGTGCGAACTCTCCGCTGTCTGAGCTGCAGACTGTGGAAGGAGAAATGGAGGCCGGCGCTGACTTTATAAGATGAGTCATCATTCTCTGTCCTTCAGATAATCCTTCTCCTCATCCATCTTCTGTCTCCTACTTAAAGAAGAAAAAAACATTTGCTCCGTGTTGTATAATACTTCAGAGTCATACACGAACCGTCTGCTCTGTCTGCTCCACCTTGTACATGTGTTTGTAGACCCACATTGTTTTAGTCTCTTCATAAGTGAAACTTGGTGCTTGATCTCATGGAGTAATGCTGGCAGGGTTTGGACTGTGTGGATCACTCTGGGATGCAGGGTCGTTGGGCTGATGGACAGTTTATAGTCTAACTGAAGTAAATATTTTGCACTAAATATATATTTCTCAAATTTAGCATGGAATTTACAATAACTATGTAAATGAGAGGAGATGCAGTTACTGAATCAGGACAAACAAAATTTGACTGTTTGCGTTCAAAACACAAATCTTTAGTTTAAGAGTTTGAGATCTGCATAAATGAACTTGAATATAGGAGATGATGATAATACGTTAATTTGTAGGACAGAGGGATATTTGCCTACTAAACAGGAGCAGGTAGAGTTGTTAGAAAGCATTAATCAGGGTGATTATCTTATCTTATCTTATCTTATCTTATCTTATCTTATCTTATTATGTCTCTAAATAGTTTCAGTTCTTTAGAAGCTTTTAGACCAGAGGTCAGAGGTCTGGTGTTGATAAGAGATGAGTGTCTTTAAGATGTTTGAGATGTCTTTAAGATGTTTGAATATTGTATATTGTCCATTGATAATTTCCTTTTTTAATATCAGTTAGATTTTTGAATTTGTTATAAAATGTTCGGACACAACACTTAACTTGTACTTCCTGAGTGTATGTATTCATTATTGTAGCCTGTGTTTCCTCCTTGGTTCTCCTCACTAAGCTGAAGATGATTGGCAGGTTGAAGAGGGCCCCTCTGTCAATATGTGTGGTCCATCACTTTGATTCTGGTTTCCCAGGCAACCACTTTTAATAAGCATTGTAACTGTAACTTCTTTCATTTGAGACTCTTCAGAGAAGAAAAGAAACTGAATAAAAAGTGAAGTGGAAGTAAAGAAAAAAAGCATAAGTGGAAGGTTTTTTCTTTTCATCTCCTCTTGTCTGAAGCCACATGTACATCCAGAGGTTTATTAAGGATGGAAGAAAAGGTAGTTTGTCTTCTTTGTTTCTTTAGTTCCTTACAGTAGACCACAGATCTGATGTTGTGAGAGTAAGTGAAGAGGAGAAAGAAGAGAATTACAAGAAGAGGGAGTGAGGTAATGGGGAGAAATACAGGACAAGGTGCCTCAGGGAGGAATTTGAAGGTTGAGATTGTCTCAGTGAACCTGAAAGAGGGATGGAGGTGGGTGGGCTGAATAAAAACAGAGAGGGTTGAAGGAGTCAGTGAAGAGGGGAGATGAGTGTTTGAGTGGTATTACTTTCAGGTGAGAGGGAAGACAGATTACTTCAGGCACCAAGCCAACAGTCCTTAAGTTTGTCCAACTGTTGTGTCTAGTTGTCCCTTATTGGCTGAATCAGAATGATAAATTCACTAAATCTGTGTTTTCAATACGTTGGTGCAGTTCCTTCATTTTCTTCATCTTCCAAAGCAAAACACCACATCCTGACTACGCAACATAAAAAAAAACTAGAATATGTGCATTTCCTATCAGTTGCTGTCAGAGCTGTGTGTTTGTGATTCACATCTGAAGATACCACCCAAAATAGGTCGTAATTGAATGCTGTGTTCAAAAGATAAAAAGAGAAAATGGTCCAAGAAACGTATGGAAGAACAAAAAGATGACTTGACTGAAGATAACAGGACTTGACTAATGTCATTATTGTTGCTATTATATGAATGAAATAGACAGTACAGACCGCTGACCTGCATCTGCAGCACGGACATATACCCTGCATCTACAGCACTGACCTATGACGTGTATCTACATCACTGACCTCTGTCCTGAAGATATTATTGTCAAAATACTGACAAGCGACCCATTTTGTGGTTAGGAATGAAGTCTTGCTGTGATATTCTTTGGATGAGGGTCAATGCTGACAGGAACATACATGTGCATGTTGGCCGACAGCTGGCCATCAGCTGCAGTCTTTGGGTGTGTTCAAGTGCAAAATGTGAAGTAATGTGAGTTTAGACTTTAAGGGTCAGCTTGATGTGTCAGGGTCTTAGAGAGAGAGAGAGGTTCATTTTATACTTTCAGCAGACAGCTTAGGTTGGAAAGATTAACCCCTCTTAAGCCTTTTGTCTTCTTTTTTTGATGATGCATAATCTGCTGAATGGTTTTGAGGGGATATCTGTGGTTTTGTACTTTGCAAGGAATTTTATGTACAAATATGGTTATCACTCCATCCTGAAAACAGAGGGAAGCTTTTAACTGCACAAAACTGTGCTTCAGTCCACCCAGGGAATGAAGCAATAAGAAAATAATTTGGTACAAAACTGAACCAATAGGCTATACACTTTTTTATCCAATATGACTTAAATTATGGATAAAAGTAGACTGTGTTCAAAGAATGTTGCAGAAGAAATTAAGCCCACTATTTATAGCCTACATAAATTGTTTAATTGCATTTTGTAGTCAGTAAAACCTTTCATGCAGAAAGCAGCCATGTTAGGAGTGACATAAGGAGTGTTGAAGGGAAGAGGTGATGGAAGAAGAAAAAAGGCTTAACAGTGTTTCAAACATTTAGCTAGCAAAATACACAGGCCTTGTAAGTTATTGATACTCTGACATTTACGTTTGCTGACCCAAGATGGTTGACGTCTTTGACTTCATCTAAGTGTCAGCTAGCGGCCTGCTACTGGATCCGCTATAAAAAACAAACATGGTCTACCACCCAGACCAGGAAGTGTTTAGACTGGGGTTGAAACATGAGCCGTCCTGGAAAGGGATCCATCGCCGAGCTTCAATCAGTCAAACTTTATTTACATAGCACATTTCCACAGACTGACCACAACAGAAACATGACAACATCTGGACTGTAGCAGCTAACAGGTAGCAGCTAGAGTTGAGGTTTTTATTTTGGCCCCATCATAGACTAAACCAACAAACAGCTTTATTTGAATAAAATACAAAGTTATGAAAGCGCTTTAGAAAAGAACATTGTGAAACTAAAGCACTGATTAAGATACAAGATAAAGATATACATAAGCCAGAAATTCAACTATGATTAAAAGAAAGAAAAGCAAAGAAAAAATAACACAAAGTAAATAAAAGTACTTAAAGGTCCAAATTAAAGGAGAACTCTGTGAGTCCTTTGCTCAGAGGTAGCCTTCTTCTGGATGATGGTTTAGTCCAGATGTGTCCTGGCACTGCTGTCAAATAAACCGAGAGGAGGAGAAGGGAGACATTGCTACCTGAATTCATTAGAACAACAAACAGTCGAGTTCAGTTTCAGACCTCACCAGGAATTACGCGTTACTCTATACCTCGCTCGTATTACCAGGAAAACAACTCAGAGGAGGTAGTCTTGAGGAGGCAAGGTCCAATTAAGTTGGACTGCTGGTTAAACTACATATTTCATGCATTCATGATACAGGTTAGTTCCCCCAGACACCAGTGCAGGTCCATCTGAAACATTTGTCCTGTTGAAGCTTTGACTTCAGCAACACTATGAACCTCTACTTGCTAGACTGTTTAAACCTGGTGCCCCAAACAGCTGCAACAAGTAGACAGTATTTTATTAGCCTATTAATCTATTACAGATCTATTAACTCCCATAAATCCCAGTCCAGTGCAGTTTTACTGACTCTTATGCTTTCCTCAATCTTTTTACATTCATCTTTCATCTTAATTGACTGAAACCTTAAGTAGAACCACATGCTTTAGGTTATATGTCAGAAACCTGCATTGCTAAGCTTATCGTATTAAAACACAAAAAAAAAACATAAATACAAAATATAAGATAAAAACATTAATATAAGGTCCAGTGTGTAACATAGGAGTTATTGGCAGAAATGTAATAAACTTCATAGATATGTTTTCATTAGTCTATAACCACCTGCAAATAAGAATGCTTGTGTTTTTGTTATCTTAGAATGACCCTTTTTTTAGTCCGACATGTTGAACCGCCATGCTCTACGGTAGCCTACAATGGACAAACCAAACACTGATTCTAGATAGATAGATTTTTCTTTGCGTTTCGAGGCCACCAAGTTTATCCTACACAATAAATAATCTGCTACATGCCACTAAATCATACACACTGGTCCTTTAAAGTGTTTAAAGAGTCAAATAACCTAAAAATACCACAAAAATACAGCGATTACTGACAAACCTAGCTGTGTGAGCGAAACCACTAATCACACCGAGTCTGTTAGAATTATACTCATTCATTGCAAACCTGGTGTGACCAGGCTTACCACAATGTTGTCTATCCCAGTTACTGCTCAGATATTTGGTGTAAAAAAGGGTATCAATGATATAAAGAACATCAGGAGCTCAGATTTTCCTCCCCAGATAAATAAAAAATGTAATAAATCTGAGGCTCAGCTAACGCGGAGCCACTAATGGTAACAACCTGGTTCAAATGGCCTTGAAAACCATCTTTGTCTTGCATGACAGCCTTAACGAGTCAAGCCACAGAGGACAACCACTAAAAACTGTTTTACTGGCTGCCTTTGAAAGCGCTCACAGTCTTTAATGGCTCAGGATGAGTCTTACATTCATACAGTGAACTCAACAAACAGATTATACTGGAGATAACAGCTCTGCTGTCCCAGCATGCTCCAAAAACTGTCCTTCACTTTCTCGTCTCTCACAGTTTTATCTCACACATAAAAACACACATGTCCCCTGCTTTTTCTGCTGACTGTCTCTCTCATTCTCTTTCTCTCTGTATCTTCTATTTGTTAAAGAAGCTTCTGTTTTGAACTTCATAAGTAATATATCTAATCTTGAATATGTTTTCCTTTGTTAGATAGTACAGTCTACAGTCAGGGTTGAAGACTTTTGTTATTTCAGTGAATTCCAGTTTGTTTTACCTCGATGCCTCATGGGAGGTCGATGCTGTGAGATGTTTGCTATTAGTTGCAGACGTGTGTGCATGTGGCATGTCTCACTGGGAGTTATTCACAAACGCACCCTCCCGTGCAAATGGAGAATAAGTAACTCGTCACTGACTCCTTGCAGGCCACGGTGTCAGGACAGCTGGGGTTTGGTTTCCATCATCCTGCAGACCTGCTTTCATTTGAATCCAAACCCCGAAGAGCTGTGAGATGCTCTGTTCCCTCTGGTCCTCTGTAAGTGTTAGCATATGTGCTAACTGTCGGCAGGGTCCAGCGACGCTGCTGACTCGCATGAAACAGATAAATCACTTTGGTTTAGAGGACAAATTGTGAACACACCACGAATAAGGGAACAATTTGTATCGTCATGAGAAAGATTGCCATATACATACATACATCTATGTAAAACCAACATAGTATAGCTACATTTAGTGAAATGCTAAATCAATCTTTCAGCTTTCAGCTCTTGATCCACTGAAAAGAGAAATTGAATTTACTCAATTTGCTTTGGCAGCAACTTACTGTATAGTGTTAAATCAACACAAACTGTTTATGTTCAATCAACTTAAGGACTTTGTGTTGATACAAAGTTATTGAAATATGACTTCAATAAAGTAAATTAAACTCTTTAATCATTTTATTTCAACAGTTTGATCACTTTATTTCAACACAATCCAAACCCTTTTATTCCAACATTATTTGATCCTTTAAACTTTATATTTTTGAAAGCAAATAAAGCATTAAGCCAAAACACTTGCACAAAAACATTTTTTATTTATTCAAAGAATACTTGTAACACATTGGACTCAAAAACCACCCAGAGCCTGTTTGCAGAACTTGACAATAACATGGATGGAGGGGATACATGTAAATGACCCTAAAAGGGGTTAAATGCCTGGTACTTTCCACCAATAAGTCAAAAATGTGGAAGCATTGCGTAAAGAAAGTGAAAACAACTTTGAGAACAGGATCAATCTGGATGACTGACGGAGGATGATTCATGGAGTAGCTGTAGAGGAAAGCACCGTTCTTTTAGAAGGAGATAGGAAGATAAATTTTGAGCCCCATTGCTCTTTTAAATCATATAATTAGGCAAAGGTCCTAAAAGGGTCTATAACTTCAGTGACGCTCACAATGTCAGCTCTTCTGATGACACGGTTGCTGTTGCTGTCAGTGATGCTGCCAGACTTTCTGTCGAGAACCAGATGTTTTCTGTGTGGTGTTAGAAACATCTGCCAGCTGACACACACGCACACTCGATCCCTATACATACATATTGAGTCTTGTGTGTGAACGTGTGTGTTTTTGTGATCTATATAAACCGAAGGCGTTGCCTGTGTGTGTTATAATGTGTTTGGTATTCGACAGGCTGTGATAATCAGAAATATGTGACGCAGGGCAGACGGGCCTCTGACAGGTGAGGAATCCTGTCAGTTCTTATCTAATCAGTGTGTTTTATCTGTGAGCGATAACACCCCACCCCTCTCCTCCCTCTCAGCATGGGTGAGGTCTCTGTCACTCAGGTTGACAGCGTCTAAAATAAACTAAAAAGCTTTCACTTGCTCAGTCACTCAAGAGAGAACACTCATTCCTTTTCCAGATGTAAATCGTGTCACTTGCTTGACTTTTACTCGCTCCAGTTTGCTTTCATCAAAAACAGCCATCACATCTAATTATTATTCTTATCAACTTTTCTATTTTACTAGGGGTCAAATCTCCTGAATGACGGGGGGTTTCAGGGTTGGAAATTCTGAACTGTACAGTAAATAAACATAATGTGTTTCCAAAATGACTGATGTCCATTTTCATCCTCACTTCTGCATGAAGGGAAATAAAAATGTAACCGACTTTAACAGTTTCAGTTAAATAGTGTAATTTCCCATGTTATTTGAATGATAGTGCTAAACAAGTAGCTGATTAATCGACTACTCAATCAACGAAAAATGATCGATCGATACTTAACGATAATCAATTGATGGGGAACTCCATCTATTTTACAGATGAACGTGTGTATAAAGCCTTCAGGCCTAGTTCTGCAAGATCAAATCATTTTTTTCCAGACTGATTTTAGAAAGCTTGGACAGCAAAAACCAAATGAAATACGATTTTTGTAAATCAGATCAAAGCCACATTTGGAGATGGTTTGGTGGTTGATGCTCTGGCCTCAAACCAGGTTTCAAAGTGTCTTTTGTGTCACTGACACAACAACAACCCCAAACCCAGAGTTATGGAAGTGCATCAGAGCAAATCGGATCTGATCACTTGCAAATAACAGTGCAGTCAGTCTGCCTTAAAGATTAACTTTAGAGTCTCCAGAGGGAGCTGTGTGAAGTCTGATAAATGTCCTTAAGTGATGTCACTTGAGTCAGCATTGGTTTGGGCTGAAAACAAGTTTGAAACTTAAACAAATCAAATGTTGGTGTGGAGGAGGAAGATGTGAGCTTACCAGCCCTCTGTAGCTGCTCCTCGACTCTGCTGCAGCCTACATTAGCTCTAATGCTAAATCAGTGGAGTGCTCTTTTAATCGTTTAAGTAATTCTATAGGTAAAACTGCCAAGTTCCAGCCTTTAATTCAAAATCGTCGCTGTGGGTTCTGGAAAAACAAATTTTACTCATTTCTAATTTCATTAATCACTTAATTTAGAAAATAATCTGCAGTTTCAGCCCGAACAAAGAGCAGAAGTTTGGAAGTATGTTCAGTATGTGTTTGCTGAATGTGTGTCAGCAGTTGTAAAGCTGTTCTGAGGTTGTTTGTGAAAATCTTGTAATGGCTTCATTATGACTCGAACTAAAACTTTATCCTGCTTTCACAAGATAATAACCATCGTTTGAAGCCTAAATAAGTAACAGAGACTTGTTTTCAAGTTCTGTCCATAAATATTTTGCAGTAAAAAAGTTAAAATGAGAAAAAGCTTCGGAGCAAATGTTTTCATTATGAAGACTGAGGTCGATTGGACTCTGATCAAAGGTGTTCCCCTGAAGTCTGTTACACTGAACAGACTCAGTAGCTGCAGGCAGATCTCTTTCTCTCTCTCTCTCTCTGTGTGTGTGTGTGTGTGTGTCAGGATGCACATTAAATCCTTTTACAGTAGGCCTATGCATGAAA
Source organism: Morone saxatilis (assembly GCF_004916995.1). Lineage (NCBI taxonomy): Eukaryota > Metazoa > Chordata > Actinopteri > Moronidae > Morone > Morone saxatilis. The sequence goes on along the minus strand of NW_023339740.1, from coordinate 28,201,810 downwards.
AGGTTTGTGCATGTTTTTATCTGTTACGTACTTGATTTCCACTCAAACACGCATTACTAATGCAAACAGAAAGAACCAAATATGGAGTTACATTCAGAGACACATTTCTATTTATTTAAATTTGTAATGAAAGCTCAGACTAACGTGATTTAATCCGACCGTACAGTCCGGTTCCCTCAGGCCTTTTCTATAATGATCGAGGTTTTCCAGCGCTGAATGAGTCATTAACAACATCAGTGCGCCTCGACTGGATCCAAAACTCACGTATGTTACTTTAATGTGTAGTGAAAATTTATTCAGGAGACATGTAGAAAATGTTGGCAGCATTTAGCAAACAGTAAGAAAGTGCTGACGCCTCAGAAACCACTGGATGTTAGACTCAGATCATTTCACCCCATCAGCTCCTTTATTTCTCAAAACCTCTGACAATTTATTGTTTTCCAAAATGTGCTTTCAGGGTAAAGAATTACCTTCTCTTTTCCATCGGTTAACTGGATAATGAGTGCTCAGATTTTACAGTCACTCAATAGGTTATCTTTGTTCTTTTTGGCTGGTGTGAGAGGAAAATCTATATGCATCTGTTGGATCTTTTACCATCTGGCTGGTGCTAGTTTTGTTCCCATTTTGTGTACTTTTATATACAAGAAACACTTCAAAGAGGCAAATCTTCCAGATCATTATAATCTGTGGGGTATAAATTGTGGCGTTTTAACTCTGTCTAATATTGTTTTCTAGCTGTATCTTTGTTTTAATTGTTGTATCGACCTGCCTCTTGGCCAGGTTGTCATTGACTTGATTGTTGATCTGGTCAAATAAAGGTTAAGAAAGCTTCAACAAAGAGTTAATTACACCCTAAAACTTGTTTTTGAGCTGTAAACGGCATCACATGACTGTACTGTGATTAAGTAAGTGAGTGATGAGTGTTAAAATTGACATTATTACCAAATTTATGAAAATCTGCACTTTCTTGGTTAAACATGTCTCAACACTGTGGTCAGTATGTTAACTCCCTGCAGTAACAACTTCCTGCCAATAAACAGAACATCCAACTGTTGCTGCTTCGCTTTTAAAGTTTTCAACTGGCGACAAATCAACCCGGACTGAAATGTTTAACTCCAAACATTCTCTGGAAGGAAGATTTCCAACGTTTGTTTGATGTCTTTGTAAACTGAATTTGAAGACTCTTGTAAACTGAAATGGACATTTTATACTATTTTCTGGCATTTTATAGACTAATCAATTAATCAATTATCTCATAAATAATGAAGCTTTATAGTCAACCAGAGAAGATAGAGGGCATATTTTTGTCTTTTTCTAATAACACATATTTAACTGTGTGAATTAATTTCCTATTATTTAGATGAAGGTGTTTATTTACTGTTTTAAGGTCTTTTTATTGTTATGTGTGTGTCATTGGTTGGATTTGAACTCATATAACTGTACATAAAAAGAAATCTGAATTGCAGTTTGGTTTCTGGGACAGAGAGATGAAGTCACAACATTTCTTCTCTTCTTCTTCCAGCAATGGAAACAAACTTAAAACAAAGTGGTGCAATGTTTCTGTGCCAGTGTGCACTTAAAGTTTCTTATTTTATAGTTCAGTAAAACGTTTTTCCTCTGAGACATGAGTGAAAAAATCATCCCGTCCGTGTGATTTTGGTGTGAATTAGACGTGTGTATTTAAGTTTTCTCTGTAAATCTTATTTTAACTCTGAAAACACACGCACACGTCCGAGCACACACACGCTCAAACACGCAAAACATTTTAATGAAGCAAATCCACCTTTAATTGTCTTACTGATTGCAGGCAATCAGTGTTCATCACTGGGAACAATCAATCACACACACACACAGATGTTAGACAGACTCATATTCACTCCTCCGCTCTTTCACGCTCACATACCTTCTCACTGTGAATGAGTCTTTCCATTGGTCACTCTCTCTCTCTCTCTC
>NW_023339740.1:28170025-28199784 GCF_004916995.1 Morone saxatilis | reverse complement strand
CACACACTCACACACACACACCCAAACGCACACACACACACACTTACATACGTGTGCTGTACAGGTGTCCAGCACACACCCAGTGAATTTGTTCTGCCTGAAGTCTTTAACAAATGTTTGCCATTAAGTGCTCGCTCTTACACAGCCACCACATGACCACCACACACACACACACACACACCAACACACAGACATTCACGCCTTTGTTTAGCATCAGCACTCTGAGAAGGCTGGTGGAAATGATCCTGTTGATTAGACTGTAATAAGATGCGACTGAGTCAATCAGCAGCGAGTCAGATCGGTTAGCATGTCACAGATCATAAACTCTGAATATAAATGGAAAAAAAAAATCTATGTGGTCTCTTCTCTTGATGAAGATGAAATGATGAATGAATTACAATAAAATCAAATGTGGAGTAAAAGCAAAAGACATTGAATCCAAGATGATATTTCACAGATATTCTCATGTGAAAAAGTTACATCCTCAGCTGTGACATCACTAATCAACTGTTATACTCTGATTACCGACATTAGTGCAGTTATTTGATTACAGTTAGTTCGTTCAGCACTGTAACTCTGCAGTTCAAGTATAAAACACATTGATAAATTGCTTTAACTGTTATAAACTAATTGGGAAAAGACATAAGTCTATTCATGAACGTCCACACGCTCACAGTCCGCTCTGAAGGATCTTGTCCGGTTTTAATCACCTCCTTCATTACAGCCACTCACACTCAACACTTCCAATCAATCACACACACATATATACAGTATATATAACGGACTACACACGCTTACACACTTACACTCACTTATGGAGATGTTTACGTTTATGACTGTAAAAATACAGCATGAAAATGTGCAGCCGACGCCTGTTTGGCTCTGTGACAACAAATATGACGAGGGCAGAAGGAATTTACAGCCAGTTGCTCGTGAAAACAACGGCTGCAGTAATGTCACACACAAACATATTGTACCCTCGTGAAAGATATTTTTTAAATTAAGAAAGCGATTTTGTTCACACACTAAGTTATTACCTTATTCATCTGTTCTCTGTCTCTCATGGTCAGAAGACACAGCTGGAATCTCTGCTGCAACTGCATGTTGATTGATGTGCCCCTCTAGATGGTGGATTCATGTGCATTTTATCTGAGTGACCTTTGAAATCTTTCTAATTGGACATCCCTGTACTGTTATAATATAAAATGACAGTAATAAGTTAGTGAAAGTAGTGAAAAATGTCCAAAGAGAGTCAGTTTATTGTCACAACCTTCTGAACCTTCGCCAGGATCTCCTGCGTTCTTCAGACGCACCAAAAACGCCAATGACTTCTCTCTTCGTCTTCAAGTTTTCTTTTTGGTGGCCACATCTTTAATAACATTCATAATACATTTTATTTGAACTCAAAGACACTTCACATAGGTTACAATACGTAGGTTAAAAAGGAATTAGAAACAACAAACACACACACACACACACACACAAACAAATAACATACATATACAGTATAGCTCTACAACACACAACTAATAGCATGTAGAAATGGGACAATATACAATGTTATGAATTTCAAATGCATTCCATAATTTTGGACACTGCAGGTGCAGCATATCTGAGCACGCGTGGAGAATTATTTGTGACTCTGGCAACCGTTTTTGTTTTGTTTTGTGTGTTTAAACTCATTCTGAACATAAAAATAGAAAATAAACGACAGCAGGAAAAAGGAAAGTGTGTCTAACAGGCATTGGGAATAATTTGGAGGATTAACAACATTTCCACTGGGACTTTAGGGATATAAACTGGTTCTCAATGTGTGGATGGTCTAACAGTTGCTGCTCTAGAAAGACACCTTTAATGTGTTTTTATATTCTTTACCGGTAAAAATGTACATTTCTGTCAGAGTTAACTGGGTGGCCGGTGGATAAGAAGACTCACTGACTCACTGACCTGTAATCACATCCTCTTTCACTGCTGACCCCTCAACCTAACTAATCCTCCTGACCTCACTGACACACACACACAACTGAGAGCTGTACCTGAATCAAGATGTGAAGAGGTCGTGACCTCATGCCATTGACCAATCAGTGGAAATCCAGATCACATTGACCAATCAGAAGTAATCAACATCAGCTCTCCGGGCCTTGATTGAAAGGAAAAGGAACATTTAGACATTTAGCTGAATTGCATCCAGACTGAGTGAAGCTTTAACTAATCAAATAATCATCATGCTGCTGAAACAGTGAAAGTATTCAGACTGCACTCATGCTTTAATGCATTTTGTCTTTATCTTCAAATACTTAACTCCCCTTTATCAGAATTGATTCTGGTGTGGAAAGTCCAGTGTTTCTACACATTCTTAATGTATTCTAGAGGACTGCTGACTTAAAAAATGTGGGGGGCTGTGCAGGTTATCAGGAAAACTAATGGAAAACTTCATCCAAAAAATGACAAATTTGAGTACACAATGGTTCTGTGTGACGTAAAGCGTTTGGTTTCCTCTCCTCTTCAGTATTTCATGCCATATTTTCCACCGCGTCCCCCTCAGGGAGAGTGCTTTGAGATATCTCCTGCTAAGTTTGCTTTCATCATGTGCTCCATTTCCCATCGTTGGTGCACTTGATGGATGGGATCTATAGGACTCAGTGAGGCAGAGCCAAGTGCAGCAGGTCCATAAAATGAAATCCTGCTTACTTTTATTGTCTCCAGCTCCATCCCGCTCCGGGCTCAGACTAATACAGCACAGATATCTGTGCCGGATCCAGAATCTGTTTGTTTCTCACAGTATGTCACTCAGTTTCCAGTATATAGGATTTTTTAGGCTTTGTTTATGTGGAGGCAGATATTCAGAGACTTTTTAAAAAGATTTATTATTTTAAAACAAATAATGTTCAAAATGAAAGTTGATTGAGGTTCTGACTAAGGCTTACTCAACTGGTATTGGACCACATAGCAAAAAGAGGTGGGATTGTTGTTCTCCACAGTCATATGCTGTAGAGATCTTTAAGAGTAGAAAATGTTGGACCTGATCTGAAATGGACTACCTATCCGAACCCGGCGTGCATACATTATTTTCAAGAAAGAGTCCCGATCCAAAGCTCAGTCCGATCTGAGCTAGAATGTGGTCGACCTGATAAAGAACACCAGTTATAGCTGTTAACAAGCAGCCACAGAGGAAAAGAGAAGCAATATAATAATAATGTCCTCAGAGTGAATGTAAAGTCAGAGAGGCGGATTCCTAAAATAATCTAACTAATTATAGAAATAAATCAGATTAACACCAGATAAACTCTTTAAGGGTAAAGTTCTTTGAGGAAAACTTTTACTAAGATGAATAGATGAAGAGTTTCTGAATGAACCTAAGGCTGTAACATATGATTAAGGGAGGGTTGATCCTTCATATTCTCTGGAATAATCACCTTCCTGTGATCCTTTGAATGTTCCAGACTTAGAACACAGACTTCAGTGTTGTAGGCGTTTCCTGGAAACTGTTCTTTGGTGGATGAGAAGTGATTTTATTCTGAGCTTTTTTTAGAAAAAAGCCTGAGCAGTGATAATGATCAGCAGTTAACAGACAAAAGAAAAGAGTGCCAACAGTCAAAAGTCATCAACACAGAATACAAACAGAGCAGCACCAAAACTTAAAACAATACAAGGATCCTGAGAATTATCATCCGTTAAATGTAAATTGAAACTGCTGCACAGCAACCACAGAAATGTTAATGTTAAGCAGTCTGAGCCGTGTGTGTGTGTGTGTGTGTGTGTGTGTGTGAGAAATGAGCTGTGAAGATCTCATAATTGCACCACGAACAGATGTGGCAGGCGATCGGCGATCTGCGTTTGATCGGATTTCAGAGGAAGGAGAGCTGTAGGATTAACCCAGACTCTGTGTTGTGTGTAGTCGTGTTCTGTAGGCCGCAATGTACAGCAGAGACATTTGGAACAGTTTACAGATCAACCTTTTGTATAATAATCAGCAGAAAGAAACATTTGCACACAAGGAAACACACTGATCCATGAGCTGAACATGAACAATGAGACTTTCCTTGTTAGACTGAAGAATCACTTTGACTCATGGCTCCATTTATTATTTTGAATGGGTGTGTGATTAAAGGGTGTACAGATAAACCTGACTATGTTTGTTTCTCTTCTGTATTTTGCTGTTAACAAGCAGAATGATGATGAAAGCTGTGATTCATTTCTTTTTAAATGTGTTTTGCTGGTGCTGAGTCTTGACAAATGTGCCGTGCTGCATTCAAAGCCACGGCTCGCCGTCTTTGGAGCCACCAGGGCACACAGAAAGCAGTGTCTCTGCACTCGTCGATTCACAGTGTGGGGTCCACTTGTCACCACAGTCTTGCAGAGTTTTCATGGTTAATTTCCTTCACTCGCTCAGGTGATTATTTGCAGCACAGGTCAACTCAGCTGACTTACAGGGCTGTTACAGCGGCAGAGAACTCAGAGAATTTCAAGGTTAATTAGTTGCTTTTACTCAAGTTCACAGCTGGAGTTTGTGGATTTACCCACAGTTGACCCAAATTCACCAAATGTATTGCAGGTGGAGGAATTAGAAGAACTTTTGCATAATGTAGAAGAAACTCATAAAGCTGCACTCAAAAGTGTTTTATTTTTTAAGATTAATCTGCATATTCAGTTTATTATCACATAAAACAAAGAACAGCAACAAATATTGACATTTGAGAAGTTGTTACCAGAGATTATTCTGTATTTGTGTTCCAAAAATGACTATTATTAGAGTTATGTTGTTGTTGTTGTCCATCAATTAACAAGCTAATCATTTTAGCTCTTAAATAACCTCAAGTGAGGAGAAAGCAGCCAAGAAAAAAAGTTTAATTTAAAAAAATAAAACACTAAGAAAATATAAAACATCATTACTGCAGAAGTCTTTTGCCATAAAACAAAGTTTTGGACTCCATTATTGTGATTATTATTATTACAGGACTATACGTCTTTTCAGTTGAGATAAAGTGCGTATTGGAGTGAAACCCAGTCATTAGCCTGCCTCGCTCCAGTTATCATTTACAGCTCGGGGAGTGCAGGCTGACAGCGCTGCAGAATAAACAGAGTGGTGGTCGAGCAGCAGGGCTGTGGCAGAATTTCAAGGTTCATTTGCTCTGCTTGTTCAGGTCGTTTTCTGCCTGCTTTAGCACCGACTCCCCAGAGAGAGAGGGCTCTGCGGCCTGACTCATGAACTGCTGCTGGTGTGTGTGTGTGTGTGTATGTGTGTGTGTGTGTTTGCAGTGGGGGAGGAATCATTCAAATCATTCACTTAAAGGTCCAGTGTGTTACCTTTAGTAGGATCAATTGGGAGATATGAGATATAATATTCATAGGTATGTTTTCATGTATAATCACCTGAAAATAAGACTCATTACCTTAGAATGAGACATTTTTATCCACAGAGGGAGCAGGTCCTCTTCTACAGAGGCCACCATGTTTCTACAGTAGCCCAGAAGAGACAAACCAAAAACTTAGTGGTCACCGTAGTTTCTCCTGTACACACTTGGAAGGGGAGTTATATTGACTTGGTTGCAACTTAACTGCTAGATGCTACTAAATCCTACACATTGGACCTTAAAGTGTGCTATTTTTTACTTAATTACAAGTAAAAGTTCTGCATTCAAATAATGTCGAAAGGTACGGTACTCATAATGGACATTGGCTCCTGCAATATTACTGGATCGTTATTATGGATATATTAATATGAGAGTGGTACTTTAATGTTGTAGTTGGTTGAGGTGGATTTAATTTTAACTACATTACATACAGCTGTAGTTTAATGTATAATAATGCTTTATATTTTATAAATTGATGTATGTTTTGTGTGTAAAAAATCTTCAAAGAAACAAATGTAGTGGAGCAGAAGTATAAAGTAAAATAAAAAGAATGAGTACCTCCAAATTTGACTAAATTACAGTCCTTGAGTAAATGTACGTCCTTCCATCGGTGGATGTTTGAGAGCGGTAGAGTAAAATCGATGAAACTGAAATGTTTCTTCTCTCTCTGTCAGATCTGAGGAATGGTTCGGCTGTGTTCTGGGAGGCCGGCGTCAGCGGTGGATACCAGGCCCTGCTGTTGGACGAGGATCAAGGATGGCTGTTGGTCGGAGGGAAAGACCACATTTACCTGCTGAGGCCCGACAGCTTGGATCTGCCCACACGTACAGTGAGTCATTAAACGCACCAAGCTCCAGTCTTTAATGCATCTCAACTCAACCTTCCAAAATATAAAACAATCCGTCTGACTGCCTGGAGGTTTGATAAAGAGATTTTAATTTAGAGTGTAATGGATATTTGTGTGTTTTATCTTCTCAATCAGGTCTACTGGCCAGCTGCCAGAGAACATGTGGAGCACTGCAGGCAGGCAGGGAAAAGTTTGGAGGTAAGTTTCTTTAAATCAGAATAAAATAAGCAAAATATCAGACAATAAACATCTTTTTCTGTGTTGCTGTGTGTTCACAGCAGCTTAGCACAAAGACTGGAAACTCTGTCCAAAGCTAACAAAATCCACCTACCAGCATCTCTAAAGTTCACTAAACACAACAAGTCTCTGAGTTTTAATGTCAACCTCTGTAGTCTCATTTAGTCACGTGTTAGAAACCGCCTTTTTAAAGACATGCTGCTTTTAAAGACACGTAAAAGCTTCAAAATTCACATGTGGGGTATTTAAATGAAAAGGTGACTTTGTGGGAACCAGAAGTGCTAAAATGCTAACTCATTTCCAGGTTTAGGACTCATTCTTGCAGCACAGCGTTGTGCAGATTCAACAAACAAGATATAAGGTGTTAATCAGTGAGCTTTGGAGGTTCTGTTTGGTGGATTTTGTCAGTGTTTGATAGCCAGGCTAGCTGTTTCCCCCTGTTTCCAGTCTTTATGCTAAGCTAAGTTAAGCCTCATATTCACTGTACAAACATGAGAATGAATCTTTGTCTCTGCATTGTTATTTCTGTTGTATGATTAATGTGAAGGAACGTGTTCATATACTTTTATTGTGTTTTATGTTCATTTCAGACTGACTGTGCCAACTTTGTGCGGCTGCTGCAGCCTTTCAATAAAACCCATGTTTATGCCTGTGGCACTGGAGCCTTCCATCCACAGTGTACATACCTGCACTTAGGACACAACACAGAGGTAAACTGGAGTTCATATGTCTGTTTATATGCATTCATTAATACCGCAGTCTTCTACAGATAGCTCGCATTTCTGTGTTTTGTTGTTTGTTTGTTTATTATGTTCCAAACAGACAATGTGAAATTTCCAACACAGTTACAGTGAGGTTTCCCAGAGTTATCATAGTTTTTATTTTTGTTTTCAGTTCAGTTTCCTGTCAGTCAGCTTCCACAGTGGGTTCGTGTGTGTGTAGTTTTAGATATTACAATACAGACACACTGACTCATAAACATATTTAAAATCAGGGAATTCCTCTTGGAAGAGCTTCCATTTTGTTCTGACAATCGACAATCACACGAGAAGAAATCCATCAGAAGAAGTGGAGGCAGAGGGTCAGTTTCCTCTTTGAACTTCTGTTTATCATTCTGTGTTTGTGTGTGGTCTCTCTCTCTCTTTCTCTCTCTCTCTCTCTCTCTCTTTCTTTTTCTCTCTGCTGTAGGAGCTGTCGTTCACGCTCTCTCATACGATGGAGTCGGGCAGAGGGAAATGTCCCTTCAGTCCCAGGGAGCCGTTCACTGCCAGACTGACTGGTAGGTCTCTTCCAGTGCACACATAATGTACTGTGTGTCCACCCCCCCACACACACACACACAAAGTGGACGTGTTAAATCATTTTCATGTTGCTCTCTAACAGTCGTATTCATATTCTGATGACACTAATGTCCTGCAGCGTACAATCCCTCCACTGTCTCATTCCTGGCTGTCCATCGTCCGTCCAGCTGTGGTGTGTGTGGTCCACCTCACTTATTTCACACGCTGACGTCAGCTGTTGCCCCCGCGTGACATTACGGACATAAAACACATCAACTGCATTTGGGTCCCCTCCCCACACACACACACACACATAAAATCAGCTTTTAGTTGTCGAAATGAGTTCTTCAAGCTGATAGTTGTGTCTGTGCTGGCAGCTGGAGAAAGAGGACTCCAACTGCAGACACGAGGGTCGAAACTGGAGGTTTTTAGACGCCTCAGGAGGGTTTTCTGGGGAGTTGCATTTGTGTGCAAGTTTGAGGTGGTTTTGGGAGGTCTGTCGGTTTGATATAAAAAAACTGAGCAATAAACATCAAGGGACACGTGTTAAATTGATGTGTTGTGTTCTAAAGATCTTCAGACAAACTGTGCTGCACAGTCTAAAGGGACAGAACTGAATAATGAGTCAAGTCATAAGAAATAAAGATAATTATTGGGAGAAGGTTTCCTGTGATGGGTACGCAGCATGGACACATGTTTCCTCTTAAAGAATAAAGAATGAGAATGAGAAAAAGGATTTAGTGGCCTCAGCGGTATAGCTCGCAACTCATTGCAGCCCTGTCTACAGCCAGTATTTGGTTTGTTTGTTCTGGGCTACTGTAGAAACATGGCGGTTCAGCATGGCAGACTTCATGGAAGGCGACCTGCGCCATCTGTAGATAAAAACGGCTCATTCAATGGTAAAAGACACACAATGATTCCTATATTCAGGTGATTACACACTAATGAAAACATAACTATGAATATTATATTCCATCCTAGATCCTCCTAAATGTTACACACTGGACCTTTAAACTTAGGTGTCTATACTGCCAAAGTGACTGTGGACATAAAACAAAAACTAGAGACATTAGTTGATTAATATATTGACACCATTTGTTGGAATCAGCTTCTGAAATGTGAGGATTTGATGTTTTCCTTTTTCATATATGATAGTAAATTAAATATCTTTTAGACTGTTGGTTGTATAAAACAAGCAATCTGAATATGCTGTGGGAAATTATAATGGTAATTTTTCTAACAATTTACTAACATATTGATTAATTAAAGATCCAGACTGAGCTGTATTCAAATGGTTGCTGATTTAAAAAATGCTTCTCCAGGAGGTGGTTGCACAGACAAATAGATATTGTCATAATAATTTACACATTTATTACTGTAATAAATAAGAGACCTAATTGTGATACAACCACCAGTTTGTCCAGTATGGCATCTTATTTTGAAACATTTATATTACAACCAAACCACGTGGCGTTTACAGTATTATCAGTAAGTCATTGTTTTAAACAAGATGTCGAAGCATTACATTAATATTTATAGCTGAGGGTGTTTGCATTGTGTAAATGATTATGTTTAATAATGTCACAACTTCTGAGAATCAAACATGAAGTAAAAATATGACATCATGTAATTACAGTTGTTTAAGATGTTTACAGTCTTTACTCATTGGTATCCGGGTCTCCGGAGCACGATTTAACAACGCTGCTGCTCGTTACACGAGGAATGAATCATAGCTGTGGACAGTGAACATATGTGCTGTAAATGGACGTGTTTAATTCCTCCAGGGGTGATATGTTCTGTTTTATATTGGATTTAAACATAATTAAACAAAGATGTTCATACTTTATGGAAATCAAATCATTCTTTAAAGCACTGGACATTTTACACATAAATGTACAAGTTTAACTTTAATTGAAAATGAACTAAAATCAGAAATGAACTAATATGGGACAATATTTACCTTTGTTGACACCTTTAATGTAAATTGAAATTATTTTATTTTATTTGTGTCAAATATAGAAATTGTCAAAAGTATATTTTTAGTTCTTAAAAACAGCATTACAGTACATTTTTATTCTGGTAAATAAAGCAGAATTTTAATAAATGAGCCCTAAAACCCAATACTACTAATCTGGAAAAACTAAATAACTCACGGTGGTTTAATCTTTTAACAGAACAGGTAACACTGTAGGAAAACTCAGCTCTACACAGACTGCCACAACAAACTCAAATAAATAACATTCATATACATCTACACATGCTTTTCATTTAATTTTTATTGTATTTATTTCTGTGCTTTAACTGCTTCTTTATGATCCTACGACCCCACACCTCTGCTCTGTACCCATCCACAGTTAATCTCTCTGTTTCAGTATTCTACACGTCTGTATCCACCCCCACCTTCCTGTTGTGTTTCATTCAATTGTCTTTTTCTTTTTGCAAATAACAAAAATGCAGCATGAAGTCCCGGGTGGTTTCAGGGATTCCCCCTTATGAGAGGAATTTATCTTCATGGTAGAATTAAATAATTTGTTCATTTTGTTTTGTTGCTCAATGGCAGGGACAGAAGCAAAGAAAGAGAGAGAGAGAGGTGCACACATTTTAATAAATCAGCTTGTAAATATTTACTCAGAACCTTTATGAGGAAAAGAACATTGTGGAGTAATGCCAAAGGGGGGAATAAAACAAACCATTGTGCTCTGAATGTGGCAACAATCTCTGCGTTGGTCAACTAACGAAACCTCTCCCTGCAGGAAGAATGTATTCAGTGTCACATGCCATCATACGGCCTGCAGGCGGTTCAACAGTGGAGAGAAACCAGTTTCATAAAGTGTGTAAACTGTTGTTAATCTGTCTTTCTTTCTTTCTTTCTTTCTCCCTCTGTAGATGGAGAGCTTTATGCAGGAACTTCGGTTGACTTCATGGGAGCCAATGCTGCAATCTTCCGTACGTCTGTTCAGGGCAGCAGTCAGCATTACATCCGGACTGAAGCCTACGATCACAACTGGCTCAATGGTGAGAACTCCAGTCCCTCTTGTATTGATCAGTTTATTATGGTGGAGACCCCGTGACTGACTGACGCTGTCCCGTCTCCCTCTCAGAGCCGGAGTTCGTGGGTTCTTTCTCCATCCCGGACACTCACAGTCCGGACGACGACAAGGTCTACTTCTTCTTCAAGGAGCGTGCGGTGGAGGCCGGACAGTGGGACAAGAGGGTGTACAGCCGCGTGGCTCGAGTCTGCAAGGTAGAAACACACAGACGGATACAAAAGACAGAGCTCAAGAACATATAATAGAGGACAAACCTCTGAATGACAACAGCAGTATGTCCAGGTTGCAGTTCCAGAGGTCCACTGAAGAATTAGATGTGTCAGGAGCTGAGTTGGTGCTGTCAGATCCACTGTTGGATTTAGCCTTTTAATAAGTGTTAATAAGTTTTCCAGCAGTTATTTCAACTCATCTGTCTGTCTGTCTGTCTGTCTGTCTGTCTGTCTCAGCTTCATTCAAAAATGTTTAAATGTCTTTAAAAGTTTGTATCAAAAACAAACTCTCTGCAAAGGTCAAATTCAGCTGCCATGGAGAACCGATTTCTATTGGTTGGGGCCTGTTTATTCTGTTTATGTGGAGCATTTTTATTCTGTTCGAGCTTTTAAACTGATTTTAGTACAGTTCTGGGATCTTCATGTTTGAATCTGTAATGTGGGAGAAAGATCTTTTGTTTGCAAACTCTCCTTTTTGTACTTCCTTTCCTCTCCTCTCCCTTTCTTCTCCTCATCCTCCACCCTGTTTTTATCTTTCATTCTTCCCTCCATCCAGAATGACGTAGGGGGGAAGAGGAGTCTGATCAACCGTTGGACCACCTTCCTCAAAGCCAGGCTGGTCTGTTCTGTCCCCGGTCCGTCTGGAGTTGACACGCAGTTCGATGAGCTCGGTAACACTCGTTCCCTCCTTTTCCTTCCTCTCTGCCTTCACCAGTCTCATCTGCTATGTAATAGACCTTTTGATATCATGTCCCTGCTGTCCTCCCTTCTTTTTTTCTTACTTCATCTTCCTCTTTCCTTAACTTGACAAGCAAGAAGTGTCCCCTCCTTTCCTTCCCTCTTCTCTCCTCCCTTGTCTTTTCTCTCACTGCTTTTGAAAAGATGCCAATCAACAGAGCTATGAACTGTGCTTGAGTAATTCTTGGAGCTCATTTGGCAATTTACCGTTTTATCAAATTAGACAGATCAGTTCACAAAAATATAGAATGAACAGTACAAACACTTCTGTACATCTGACATCTGAGGTTGGTGACATCCTCAGCATGAGGGACACATTAATGACATTTCATTGAAAGTAAGACTTTGATTCATAATGTTGAATTTTAAAGTTGTCACTATGTTTTTCCAGAGGACATCTTTGTTCTGGAGACCAAGGACCCTCAAAACCCGACCATCTACGGAGTCTTCAGTACATCCAGGTGAGAATACATTCAGTCACACTGTATGTATTTTTGCAGAGACCACTTTGAAAGATCGTTTCATAAAACTGGGCTGTCTCTGCAGTAGAAAGATTTCAAATATTTTTTGAGAGTAAAAGGGTTTGTGGTATTCTCTTTTGCTCAAAATCTAGACATTTTCTGGTACTGCAGATAAACAGTTAACTAAAATGTATTTAAGAAAACATTTTAGGTGAGAAATATGCAACACAGTAACAGAATCTTGATTCAGATTTAATCAGTTCTGCCTGGTTTGAGTTTCTTAATCCACCGCCATGGTTCAGAGGCCAGGCACGTTAAAATGCAGAAGTACAATCTGTCATATCTGTAGGCAAATGAGCGGGGACCTTTGGGTGCAGGCACATTGCAATGGTACAATGCTGGTTGAAAATCTGCAAAGTTTCCCTTTAAACAAATAAATCAACACAAAGTGCAGTGTAACGTGCATGTAAAGACGTGTAAATCTCCCTCCAGTATGATCTGTATCTAAAAAAGATAAATCTGAAGTTTTTGTGACTTTCCTAAAATCTCACTGTGTAAAGTTTCACAATGGAAGGAAACGTTAGACAGAACATCAGAGCACTGGGAGGATCTCCTCCTCTGTTACGTGCACACTCACAGCCGGCCACGTGCATGCCCAGCGGGACGGAGGGTCGGAGGTCAGGTGTGGGTGGGTGTTGAGGTCAAAGGTGAAGAGGCCCAGCTGGTTCTGTTATTGTAACCCTGATGTAATAAAGCACTCCTGACTCTTTCTCTCTCCTCTCCTCCCATCCCTCCTTCCTTTCTTCCTTCCTTCACTCCTTTTTTATCTTTGCTGTGTTGTTTCTATCATGTCCTCCTTCTTTCTGTCCTCTCCGACCTTTCTTTTCTTCCTTCTCTCTTCTCCTTCACTCTCATTGCTTTGCTTTTGATCTATCTTCAACCCCTCTCTATCTTTTCCTCCTCTACCTTTCTACCACAAACCAACACCTCCTCCTCCTCCTCTCTCTCCTGCAGCTCTATATTTCGGGGTTCAGCAGTGTGCGTGTTCTCGATGGCGTCGATCCGTGCTGCTTTCAACGGGCCGTTTGCTCATAAAGAAGGTCCCGACTATCGCTGGGTGGAGTACAAGGGCCGCATCCCATACCCGAGACCTGGCACTGTGAGTACACACCAACGTATTCTCACAAACACAACCTACAAACATTTTGTCTTTCTGCAACTGCAACAGTTTGGTTTTGACTGTGTTTGATGTTGAAGATGGTTTAAAGACCTAACTCTGAGAACACACACACATAGAGGTGCAGCCTACAGTGTGAGTTTCAGTGCAAGAAAGAACAAAAACACGCCTTCACCTTAATAAAGCACAGAATAAAGTTTCAGTACAACCAAATTAAAAATAAATAAAATAAATTCACTTTCTTCTGGTGGTATTTAGTCCTTCAGACACTTTTGTGCTCAGGTTTTGAGATATGTATCTCCTTTAAGGCCAGGCCACTACAGGTGAACATTTGAACTAATAGATAGATAGAAACATCCCCAGTTGATTACTTACATTATAATACAAATTTGTTGGTTTAAATATGCAAATTATGTATTACGTATTTAAAGATTTTTACTATAAAATTCACCACGGGTGAATAGGGTCAAATTGTAACGAAATGTTTGGAGGTTTTGTTTAAATATGCAAATGAGGCGTTATCTGATGCAAACAGACATAGTGTAGTAAAATAAATACCGAAATGTGTGTTTTAGGCATTTTCTTTCCATTGGTCTGGAAAAAGAAGACAAAGTTATGGAAGCATAACAGCTCAAAAGCTCAAAATTGACCAAAAGATGAAAAAAAGGGGGTTTTCAGATGTATTTTTTATTGCTTATAGCATCACAAACCAAATTCCATTCACCTTCATTGTATTATATAGGCATATGTAAGATTACGGCAGAAATGAAAGAGTCAGATATCTCCAAACCAGATGCAGATGAAACGTGTAAGGTGTTGGTCACTTGCTTATTAAAGTTCACAGCCCGTAATTCTTTGTAAATATGGTGCCGACAGGATGGTATTTATGTTTGTGTGAGTCCTGCGAGATCCGACTCCAAACACACATCTAATGAAAACAAGCTGACGGAGCTGTGAGAGGGTTAAACTCTGCTGATTTAACACCTCAGCACTGAACTCCTCTGGGAAGGCTCAACCTGTCAGGAGAGTCGAGGTTTTAGTGTTTGACTGTGTCAGGTGTTATTTCATTCTCCCTGCTGGGGAATTCAGGTTCTGTATCATGTGGTTGATTGCAGAAGAGGTCAGCCACGTCAGTGTGTGTGTGTGTGTGTGTGTGTGTGAATGTGTGTGTGTGGAAGGGGGAATGAAACAGTCACAGAGATGCTGTGGTCACAACCTCTGCACAGACACACACACACACACACCAAAATATTCAAATAATTTCATTTCATTTTTGTAATTCATTCTTTCTTCGTTCATCCATCAGTGCATTTTACTTTACTTTATATCGGCTCTTCATCATATATGTCTCCTATATCTTTTATCTTTCCATCTTTCTCTAGTTTTCATTGCTTCAAGTGAAACATATGACCTTCTCTACAAATTAGCTTCTGAAAGTCATTGTTCTAGGGCAACTTTCATTAGGTTACTAGGTAACAAGATGCTTATAAACAATAATAAGTGTTAATAAGTCTTTATAATAGCATCATAAACACATGTATTGTTAGATTATAAGACATTAATAGGCACTTGTTAACAGTTTATAGACTGTTAATAAAAGCCTTATGAGTCAACGTTCAACCACACTTACTGACCTTTTTACTCATAATATTCCTTCTTGAATTGTCCCCCAGTGTCCCAGTGAGACCTACGACGCTCTCCACAAGTCCACCAAGGACTTCCCGGACGAGGTGGTGAGCTTCATGCGGCAGCACCAGCTGATGTGGGAGCCCATCCTGCCTCTGGGCGGCAGACCCATCTTGACCCGGGTCAACGCGGCCTACATGTTAAAGAGGGTCGTAGTGGACAGGGTGGACGCCGAGGACGGACCTTACGATGTCCTACACCTGGGCACAGGTGAGGAGGCGGAGGAGCAGGGAGGGAGGGGATTGGGAGTTGAGAGAGTGAGAGGAGGTGATGAGAGGGAGACGTTAGAAGAGAAGAAAAAGTAGAAAAACTAATTTCTGAAGAAATGTAAGTGTGCTTGCTTACAGAGAAACTTGCAAGTAAAAGTTAAAATGTTTCAAAATATTAATTGTTCAAAAGCAAAAGTGGTTGAATTGTCCTTGAAGCGTAACAGATGTCAGTGGAACTGTTGACAATAAAACAAACGCCAGCAATAGTTAAAGTGTGCACACTGTAAATAATTGAAGTGTCAGTTAGTGTAAGCAGAGAAAACAGTTGAAATGTCTGTCAGAGTAGTTGAACTAAAAGCTAAAATTTGGAGGTGTAAACAGGATGTCTTAAAATGTTAATTGTTGAAAGCAGTTCCAGCACTAAAATCATTTAAAGAAAAGAAGGTTGAGATGTTTTAAAATGTAAATTCTTTGCATATAAAATATTGTTGGATGAGTTGCAGTTTAAGTTGCAACACTGAAAGTTGAATTTTAAAATTTCAGTATGGTAATAGTTTGTATGTGAGACTGAAAGTAGTTAAACTGTGTGTTCACTGCAAATAGTCAATGTTTCTGTTGTGGCAATTCAACTGATTGCATGAAGGAAAGAATAACAAAGGCATAGAGAGAGAGAGAGGGAGACAGACAGAGAGAGAGAGAGGAGATGGAAATTATTACAATGAGCTTCATTTGTGTGACTCTGTAAGTTGGGGTGAATCTAGATAGGTGGCCCTGACTGATGGGAAGTTTGGTGGCAAATGCTTTCATATTTAACTTATAAATTTAAATGATTTAAAGAAAATGTGTTAACAAAACAGAAGACTCAATTATAGTGCAATGAAAAAATCTGGAAATAAAACAATTTGATTTCTAATGCCACCTTTAGATATTTCTATTCAATGTTACACTAATGTGCCACAATAATATAATGTTTGAGTTGAAATATCTTAATGTGGGGTCTTTTACTAGTAAGTTTGTGATTAAATCAGTATATATTTCTGCCACTCCTCCCCATGCCATCCCATTAATATGTTTTTAGATATGCTCCTGAAATGGAAAGAAAAACAGAACAAAGTGCAAGACGGAGCGATAAAAAACTGAAAAACACAAGGAAAACATGGGTGGAAAAGAGAAAACAGATGAGGACATATGGGACACCATGGAGTCAAACTGACAAAGGCTTTCTTATAAAAACTAAAAGGGATTTAAAAGAAATTAGACATGAGGACAGAGCAGGGGCTAATGTTGATAGATGTGGTGGTAGAAGACATGGAGGGCAAAAAGTGGAGACATGGATGGTGGAAACTGTGACCAGAGCTGTACACTATCTTCAAAACAGAGAAACAGAGAAACAGGGAGGGGAAGAGACAAGAGACACAGCCACTGTAATGGATATAAAACACAAACAGCAGAAATCAAATGCCATTTTTCACTCTGGTGAAATAAATGACTCACTTCATCACATGTTTATGTTTTAAGGTTTCTAGCTGGCACTCCAAAACTCAAGAGTTTAAATCAAGAGTTTGGGACAGAGGTAGAAGAGAATAAGAGATGGGTGTTTAGAGAGCATTACAAGTCAGGGCTGAACATAATGATTTCCTGTGGAGTAAAAGATCGTTTAACAAAACTAACAGAAATAACCATATTTTCTAAATCCAGAGAAAGAAGTAGAAAATTACACATGACCAAACATAATGCATTTCACAATCACTTACTGTGAAATACAGTCACACCTTTAGAAACAGGTTAAAAAATGTTTTTATCTCCTAAACAACAGAATATGTTTTCATCCAAATGGTTAGAAGAGTCTTTAAAGCACCAGTGTTTGGAATTCAGTGGCTTCTAGGACTGTAACTGTTGATTGCAACGGTTTGAATGCAGCTAACACATATGTTAATTTTTAGGTCAGTGCTGTTGACCAAGGCACTGGTTCAGGTCTGGAGTTGGTCCCCCGGGTGCCGCCCACTGCTCCTAGTGCAGGAGGAGGTCAAATGCAGAGAATGAATTTACCCATGGGGATCAATAAAGGTTGACTCAACTTTAACTAAGCCTTCCAAATGTGTAGGAGAAACTATGCTGGTCGTGAAACTCGCAACAAAACTAAAGTGAAAGTCCCCATCAAGAGCCAAAAATTGCGGTTCAACATGGCGGACTCCACCAGAAAAGGACCTGCTCCCTCTGTAGATAAAAAAGTCTCATTCAAGGTAACAAAAACACAACAATTCTTATTTTCAGGTGCACTGAAATGCGATAAGTTATTTTATCTAAAAAAATTGTTAAAACAGAAACTCGGTTTTGTAAGTTAAAAACGATTCTTGATGCTAGTAATTTTAAGTGATGCTGACTTAGTTTTGTAAGTTAATGAAACATTCCTGATTAAGTATCTTTACTAGGTATTTTGTTTTCACAGTACAAATAAAACTTACAAAATTAAGTCAGTGTCACTTAAAATGATAAAAACTACTCGATCAAGAAAGATTTACTTAAAAAATTCAATGCAATCGATGTTAAATTAACTTATTTGGTTTTACAGTGTGGCTGTACACTAATGAAAACAAACCTGTGAATATTATTCATATTATTTCTGCCAATAGATCCTCATAAATGTTACACACTGGAGCTTTAAAGTTTCAGGAAATACCTTCAGTATCCTTCGGGTTTTTCGAAAATGGCCAGGAATAATAAAATAATAGAAATATTTTTTCTGGATAATTGGACGCTCTGTGGCTTGAATGTAACAGTAATAGAGTGAGAGCACAAACTGGGGTTACGTCGAGTCAACAGGAAAAAAATTAGTTAAAGCATCTTTCGACAACTTCACATTTTAATCAAACCACATCATTAAAATGTCATTTATGACTGAGTGTGGTTCATTTGTTCATCTGTTGTGTGTAAACATCCCGCATTCATTCATTATCTCTTTAAAGTGCCTCTGAAGGTGGAAAAGGTCGACTGTTCCTCCAAAAGCAACACTTGTGTGACAGGGTGAATGGGTTCTTGAGTGTGTCTGGTCTTTGTGTATCAGTGCGTCAACATACACACACGTGTTTGCAGGTGTGCACGTATGTGTGATCATAAAAACCCTGAAGCTGTATGTGTGTAATTGTGGTCCTGTGTGTGTGTGTTTGGCAGTGAACGGCTGTGTGTGCGTGATAAATGGTGGAGGTTATTTAACTGCTGGTGACAGGCCGAGGGGCCAGAGGTGCTCCGACGGCTCCATACATCTCCTCTAAGTGGATTCCTCTCCAACATCTCTCATCTCCCCATCAACTGCACATTTACCTGCCTGATAAATGCTCTTTCTGCTCTTTCAAGTGCTCTGATTTTTTTACGTTATGCGACCAGGATGAATCTTCTGACTCGTCTTCCCATCGGCTAATTTTTTTTTTTTATTGCTGTTTCTAAGCGTAGATAATATCCCTTTTTTTTATGCGTAGCCACGTGCTTACGTCAAAGTGGTTTACTCTAAAAATAAAATATACTTTAAAAAGTCTACAGGTTACTCTGAGGTCATGAGTTGAGTAGTGACTCATTTTATGCACATGTTCGTCCCGATTAATGTCACTGTTTTTGTGGTCTTAAAAACAATACGCAGATGATATTCAATTATATTTTAAGCATAAAATTATTTTATTATGCTTTATCTGACTGACTAAACTCTATAAAGTAATTGGATAGGAAGTAATTTCCTACAGCCCAATGTTTTTTTCTAACTTGTTTTCGTTAATTTTGAACTTACTCAGACATTTTAAAGGACAAATCTGCAATATTCTATATTTTGTTATGTCATCAATGTGTTAGTCCATCTGCAAAATACAAGAAATATGTATTGAGAGCCTTATCCTTTATCAAAATACAGTAATTGTAACAGCTGTCTCTTGATACCTAATAGCTGCACCTGTGTGATAATACGTATTACCATAAATATATATTAACTTTAGAATAATTACAGTGGCTTATTTTGGTCTATTTTCTCATCATCACATTTTTAAAGCAAAAAAATGAAAGAGGAGATGTTTTTTTTTTCCTGCGTTTGGCATGCAGAGGGTCATGACCTCCATCGGCTGGAGGTCATAAATATTAACCACAAGGTCAAAGCTGAGCTGCTATTTATAATTCTAATGTGAAAACCTGATGGCCGAATGCTGGTACAGCTGTAGCCTGGAGCTCCACGGGGAAAAAGTTCAAACTGAACGGTAAAAAATGTAGAAAACAGGAGAATGGCTGTCACCCATCCATTAACATTACTGTGGCCTCAAAAGTATAGAATAATGTAACTGATATAGTAC
This sequence comes from Morone saxatilis, assembly GCF_004916995.1. Classification (NCBI taxonomy): domain Eukaryota; kingdom Metazoa; phylum Chordata; class Actinopteri; family Moronidae; genus Morone; species Morone saxatilis. The sequence goes on along the minus strand of NW_023339740.1, from coordinate 28,180,208 downwards.
ATTAGTTATATTGGCCCTCGTGCCAGGAAGAAAGATCAACATTAAGTTGATACACAAAGAGGCCACAAGAGTAAAAGACCTCAACAGTAACGTAACAGTAACTTAGATTTTTGTATTAGCAACAACCTTAGGCAGCTATATAGCTTGGTTAGCAATTAGAACAACTGAATTCACAAACATTGACAGTATATATGGTCTCAATCTTTAGTTTCAGTGTTCTTCCATACAGCATGATGTTCATTTAGTAACTGATGGTCCCATTTAGAGTCAAACAGACCATGCAGGGTAAATGCTTTTAGGGCTGGGGCTACCTTGTGATTTGACAGCTCATTCTCAGTGAGTCCCGTCCAGCTCAACGCACCAAACTCAGATCAAAAGATATGGATCCAGATTCTGTTGTTGACTATTTCTCTCCTCAAATCTGTTCACATACATATTTTACTGTTAATCTGGAACACGAGAACAGACAGGTTGAATAAGTGCAGCTCAACTCACGGTATGTTTACTGATTGCAAAAATGTGGCGTGTCAGTATTAGTTTGGTCACAGATCTGACAGAAAAGTGGAAAATATCAAACATGTGGAACTAAACTTCTGGTTGCAGAATAAACACTGAGTACGTCTCAGGCTCAGAAAATGTTTTCACATACTGGATCCTGTATATATTTTATGATGAGCTTGGACAGTACACACACGTTTTTTAAAGGAGCTAATCATCCTGAGCTCTTTCAGGGACCTTTGCGAACTTTTCCAGCTTGAGCTTACTCTTGACTTGTGGTTTCTCAACGTTTATCTTTTGCCTTATTGGGCTGAGACCGAACAAATGCTGGCCTGTTGTCAGAGGAACACAGATTTTATCTCGACTCTGAAATGAAATGTTACAAAGGTCTCCGATGGCCACAGACATCCAAATACATCATCAGTCCATGTAGGGTAGCCTTGTTAGACAAACTCATCTGTACACACACACATGCATAAACACACACGCACACACAGGAGGTTTCCCACAGCGAGGTTTATGAGGTTCCCTGGGAGCATCCTGACATTGTGTATGTGTGTGTTCATGTACAAACATGTGCCTGTGTGTGTCTTCAGTGTGTAGTTTCACTGTAACAGATGGTGTGTGTGTGTGTATGTGTAGCAGTAGTAGAGATAAAGTCTCATAAATCCTCCCTGAAATTTTTTACATTGTGTGCAGTTTCTGGATTCCTCCGTTACTACGGTTACCGCTATAGCATGTGTCCTCCACGGCAACAGTCACAGAATGTTTGTTGACTTTTAAGAATAAGAAACCTTTGTTTTGTACAAACACACATCTATAACTAATAACTTCATACTTTCATATGATAATACTTTAGTGATTTGGCATTCAGGTGCTTTAAGTTGTGAGAACACTGTTCTTTTGGAAACAACATGTAGCAGCAGCACAAATACAACCTGGCTGGAATGGGCCAGTATACTCGTCAGTTCAGATTTTTTGTACCTTTACTTCTTTTTGCCTACCACCACCTGCAGTGAGCATGGGCGTACCCACCACTGAAGTCCCAGAGGTCCTAACCTCAGCATTGTTTCTGAGGTCAGTTTTTGGACCTTGTACCCATACAGCAGTGCTGGCGAGGTACTTCTAAACGCCTGCCTAACTGCGTCTCTGTATAAACACATTACTAGCTTAAATGTCCTTGTTAAAATTGATTAAAAAAGGCAAGAAAATTAGGGTTAGGGTTGTGCTGAATTAGTGTACTGATCATTTCAGGCACTGCTCAAAGCAAATAGTAATAGTATAGTATAAATAGTAATACTCCAACGTGATTACACTCATTTACAGTTATGCTATATTTAAATGTTTCTTGTTTCATGTAAATGAACCACTTTTTTCAATTTCTGTCATCTGTATTTTCTTTAGCTCTCATAAGAGCCATAAATTATTCCATTTAATTCCTGAACAATATAAAGCAACTGCACTTTCTCTGGAAGGTGAGCTTTACACCAATTTCCCGATACAACTCTTGATTAAGCTTCTTCTGTTCAAGGTTCGAGTTATAATCTGAGCTTTGTGGGGATCTCTAAAATACTTTATACACTCTTATTAATTATAACTACTCACGTTCTATTAGGAGGTAACAACACTGAAACCTGCACACAACAAGAGAAACCTTCAGGTCATTAATTCAACCATGAAATCATTAAAATGTCTTCCCCTGACATATCATATGGGATGTTATTGAGATTCCAGTCAACAAAACCCTGTTGATTTTCTTACAATTGAAAATATAACTGTTTAATAAAGGATTTCTGCAGGTAAAGACCTACCTGTTGGGTTTGCATACAGTATGTGAATGCTTTCATCAACTGTTGATATGTTGAACTGCTTTGTTCAGTCAATGATGCACTTTTGCTGCGTGGTGCAACCCTAACCCTAACCCTGGCATTCTTTGGTCAGCCTCATTCATTTTTCCAAAGTATTTGTGTTGTTTTAAATGTAATAATAGAGGACAACCAGAGTTCAGGAAGCCTAAATATTATTTTTCTTTGTGGTTTTGTACACCACAGCCTCTACCCAGTGAACACACTGTGTGTATTGACGTGTAATTAATATTCTTTTCTGTTTTTCCAGATGATGGGAAGGTGGTGAAAGCAGTGTCAGTCATCAAAGACAACTGGGACACAGAGGAGATCATTCTGGAGGAGATGACTGTCTTCCAGGTGAGATCAGCTATCAGTATCAAGTTTTTTTGAATGAAAGCTATACTAATGAATTTTCTTCATGCAGTATACCCACATAAATGTCAGACAAGGCTGTCAGTACTTGTTAATACTTGTAAAAGTCTGTTTGGGACGGTATTTGCTCTATGTAGTTACACAGGACTTTTATGGCTATAATCTCCCAGTGCCCATCTGCCAGCCCTGCAGAATGTGATGTGCTGCGTGAGGCCTTATGCAGTTTCCAATGGAACATATTTGTCTGGAATAACTCCACTAAACAGAAAAACAGATAGCAGGGCGCATTTTTCCCAAGGTCCTCTATGTAAATACGCTAAGACAGGAGGGGACTGAGGAGGGAACCAAAAAACAAAAACAGAAAAGGCCAAAATACAGTTGGAGAAAAAAATGGGAGAGACAGAAATAGAGCAGGACACGTGGAAGAGAGGAATTAAACAAGGAAATAAGCCTCAGAGAGCTTTAAAACAGAGCACAGGTGACGGGAAGGAGGAGAGACAGAAAACCACAACAAGCAAAAACAGCCACAAACAAACAGGATACCAGATGCTCTTACTTTATAACTGAGATTAAAACAGGAACCAACCCATTTCCACAGCAGCTGGCATCGACTGTGCAGCCATATGATGAACTGCAGTGTTTATTTCAGAGTTTTCTATCCGCTGAAGGCTGGGTTTGAGCCAGAGGAGGCTGCTTTGGCACCCTGACTGGCTTTCTAAAAGGAGGCACTTGAATGGTTGGTCAGATTGTTGGCTGTGACAGGACACAGGATAGCCAGATCACTGTACAGATGCCTCTTCTCCTGTCGTCTACCTTTATCCCTCCCTCCTCCTTCAGCTCGACCCCTCCGCTCAGAGTGGTCAGGGGTCATTTACTCCCTTTGTGAGACACTGAAACAAGTCAGTGGGCTGGAAAAATGGAGCTCTGGGGTAATTTAGTCTTCTGAAGGAAGAAAGAGACTCATTAGATTTCTAATCTCGGTAGTTGCCCTGACCTCGAAGCCAGCGTTTACCGTAGCACAGAGGGAATTCCTCAACCTCTGCAGCGCTGAAATATCGCTCTTCTGAAAGAGAACGACCATATAAGTTTTCTCCTTCCTCACATTATCCAAGATCTGTCTGCACAGTTTGTGTAGTTTTCAAGTTTTCTGTGTGTCCTTTTTTTTGTCTTTTACCGACAACGGGGCAATAACTTCAGTGCAGTTAGTCTTAAAAACAAATTAATATCTCCTGACATCTCCTAGATTCTTCTTCTGTTGATTAAATCACATCTATTACCCCGGCCATCATAAACATCTAAATACAAATACTGTGTGTCAGTATGTGTTATCATACTGGATGTATAAATTCTGTCTATAAATGTTTTTGTGTTTTTAAACTCATCCATTTCCCCTTTAATCCTGCAGAGTCCCACTCCCATCCTGAGCCTGGAGCTGTCTACCAAGAGAGTAGGTCTATCTGTCAGCCTGTCTGTCTTCTGACTTTTATGTGTCTGTGTATTTGTGATATTTACTAAGAGTAAACTTTAAGAAGTTTAAAGAAAAACACATATATAAAGTTGATCTGATGGAAAGCTGGTCCATTTAGCGTTATTGGTTATGACTTGGATCACCCAATAAAACAACCACAAGGCTCCAAAAAATTGAAAATTAAGCTAAGTTTTAATATTTATAAAAAAAGAAACAAATATGGGAGAAACTACTTTTTTATTGAGATAGTCACATAAATTAACTTAAAAAGTTGTCTCCCTCTCACTTTTTAAACCTGCAGTAGGACGAACGGTGAACCTACAGAAATGTAACGAAACTCTTTCATTCCTCTTCCTTTCATCTCTCACTACTTCTCCTCCACAGCAACAGCTGTATGTGTCCAGTGAGCTCGGTGTGGCCCAGCTGGGGCTCCAGAGGTGTGAGTTATACGGGGCCGACTGCGCTGAGTGCTGTCTGGCCAGAGACCCCTACTGCTCCTGGGACGGACAGACCTGCTCCAGATTCTTCCCCACCAGCAAGAGGTAAAGAGGGAGGATGATCTTTAGGATAATTCCCTTGAAGGACCCATGAATCCCATCTTAGATTAAAGATGGTGAAATAGGTTGGATTTGGTGTCTTCGAGTGTTTCCCCAAACATTTGGAGAGAGAGAAAAGCAAAAGGAAGAAGTGGGAGAGAGCCAGAGTCGTCTGATGGAGAGAAAATGAGTGACTGAGGGAAGGAGAGAGTGAGAGTTGGTGAAGAAAAGGGTGATAAATAAACATGTAGAGAGACCTTCAGATATGTTACAGTCTTGAGGACGTGAAGCAAAGAAAGAAGGGGGTGCAGGGAAGGGAAGCAGGGTCAGAAAACGACGGCGGGAGGTCGGACTAGAAGGAGAAGGAGACGTGACAGCACTCTTTACCGTGGCTGAAACAACACTCTGTATTTTCATAGCCTGTCCTTGCTCTGTGTGTTCTCGTTCATAATCGCAGTAGCTTCATATTTTCACCCCCGAGGAGCCGGCAGAAGCCCAGCAACAACAGTGAGGAGGAGGATTTAAAGCGGTTATACAGCTTTATCTAAAGGCAACTCCATTATCTGCTGCTGTCAGCTGTTGTTTAACTGATGAGTCTACTGTCTACTGTAGTGCACTTCAGTCACAGGCAGTAACATACATATTAATGATCCCCTCCAAACATGTATTAAGACGTATATGTAATTGTCTTCTTGGAACAATAAGTTCGTCTGATAAATTTTCTTCTGCAAAAAAAGTATAATTTTTACATTAAAATCTGTAAAAATACATCTACTCCTCCTACTTCGTTAAAAATCCCAGAATCTATGAATATGCAAATTGTGTTATTGTGGGTCTTTTGCCTTTCTAAAGAGTTTTCTGGCCACTGTAAGTTTCTCCTACACGCTTGGAAAGGCGAGCAGTATTCAGTTGGTTGTAAAGTGGAAGTTCATTGACAGATATCAAAATCCATCACACTGGTCCTTTAATATTTGTATCATGTTTTACATCATCAATACAGACAATAAATAACAATAATAATCAGAGATTAGGTGAAACTGTTGAGTGTCATAAGATGTTTGATGATAATTTGATAAATAAATTAAAGCTTAAGTTATGTTAAGTTTCTTGGTAAGACAACAACACAATACAACTGCAAGCAATTACACAACATATTCTAAATGTGTGTGTGTGTGTTTCTCAGGCGGGCGCGGAGACAGGATGTAAAGTACGGAGACCCCTGGAGTCAGTGCCCAATCACAGAGGACGGTAAGGATTTCCACTGTCTGATATGAATAAACTGTCTGTGTTTTTAATATTTGTCCTGCCATCAGTTACGTAACGGACACCCAGCTTGGTTGGTGTCGAAACAGAGGACGTCCACTTACATATACACTCTGTGATTGATTGCGTACCTCGAAGTGGCATTGCTGGGGATGGTCGGCTGTTTGTCCGCTGGCTCCAGAGGAGATCTGCATAAATCCCCTTTATGAACTCACTCATGTGATTAAACAGGCTCACTGTAAAACGTCTGTAAAGTCCAAATAGAAGATAATGGTACAGTGATGTATGTTTTAGGAGAGGCTGTTTCAAGATTGTAGAAGTGCTGAGTGAGTCTGTTACTGCTTCTTGACTGTGAATGAATAAACTGACTGGAAATGTAACAATTTTAAGTACTGAAAGCAGTCGGTATGCAAGCTTTAAACATATGATGCTAATTTCCCACAATACCATGCAGGAAGGAAATAGAAGAGCTACTCACAACTGGAAAACAACAAACTGTAGATGGTAGTAAAACTGCCTTGTAAACAAAAGAAAATACTACATCCTGTGTGTATTTTTGACATTAAATTGGCAGTTTCCTGTATTGTATAAAACATTTAAATATGTTGATTTTGACTGCACACTAGTATACTAAGACAGTTAGTATAGTGTATATAGTGCACTGTATTCAGTTAGTATTTAGTGTGGAGTTAGACACACTGAATGTCTCATTTTAACAGAGCCACACTTTACATTTGTGCTACTATCAATGATTTTGAAAGAGTTGGTGTCACTTATTCCATTTGTTTACACTTTATTATGGAAGAAAGATTAATGTGCTATTACTAAAGAGACATAATACCAAAAGATATACAGCACTGACTGAGAATATACATTAAAATACCTTCTATTACCATTCTGTTCTGCAGGCAGGAGTATGGCGAACTCTAGTGGCCGTACTCTGTAACTGCAGTTTTTTTCTTCCCAGCCATTTTAGGGGCAGTTATGATAATTAAGGTTAAGGAAAAGATCAAATGTTCATATAAATGTTTGTATAAAATGTTAATATAACAAGCTAAAGCGATACACCTTTCTTATATTCCCTCTTTTTTCAGATTGACCAATAACAAACATACTGAAGAATTCTCATCTGGGCACAAACACACTCGTTATGTTAAACATATTTCTGTTTTTTTCCCCTGTTGCTCCGTCAGATTCGGACTCTGTGGAGGTGAAGTTGGTGTATGGCGTGGAGGGAAATTCAACCTTCCTGGAGTGTGTTCCTCGGTCGAAGCAGGCTGAGCTCAGGTGGACGGTGCAGCACACAGAGAGCCGGCAGCAAACACTCAGTCACACACAAGAAAGCAGAGAGGTGAGTTTTTATTACCTGAATCACTCAGCAAACATCAGTTGGTGATGATATCTCTCTTCACACGGATGATTCAAATATATTCTGATCTCCATTGTGGGAGTAAAATCTGGTGTTAAACAGTATATTTATATGGTATAGTGTTCTCTTTTTATTACTATAGTTATAGCTTAAGGTTGAAATTAAATCCCTTGTAAGAATAGACATCCCTCACAAACTAGAGGCTGACTGTGTGAGGGAAAGATGAGTGACTGCTGTCAGTTAAAAACAGGTTGCCGTCCTGAGGGATATGGCTGTTTTAATACTAATTCAGGTTCTGTTCCATTTATAGGCCTTTTCCACCAGTGGGGAACAGGCTCTGTTCCAGTTCCAGTACCTAGTTTTAAACCGTTAGGAGCATTTCGACCAAAAATAAAGTGGTTCATAACCCGGAAAGTTTGTTCCGAGCTGGAGCCAAAAATTAGCAGGTTTTCTTTGGGAACCAAAGTGGGTGTGTCCTATTCTACAGGTTGTTGTGCATTATGCAAAGTCCTCTGTTAAAGACACATTTATTATTATAATGGTTCCACTCTGAAAACTGGTTCGATAGATAGCAGCAAGGTTGCAAGAATCCTGAACGTAACCAGTTCAAGAACAGTACTAGTCTAGCAGATTCTTTCCTGTGAGCCAACGTGCACAATAGCAGCAGCCTGACCCTGTTTGACCTGAATGGAACAGAGCCTGTGTTTACCCTACTGTTTCACATCAAAATGGCTGCTGTGAAAAAGGTCTATTCATTCATGAAGTAAACTTAATCATCACCTTCATGTCTGTGTATTTGTCTCTCCTGCTCTTAGCTCCCTCAGAGCGATGACCACCGCTCCCTCCACATGAAGCAGGGGTTGCTGGTTCAACATCTGGAGCTGGCGGACGCAGGCCTCTACACCTGCGCCAGCCACGAGCACTCCTACAGCCAGGTCCTGGCCCGATACCGCGTTCACATTATCCCCAACAACAGCCTCCACCCGACGCGCCACCAGCAGAACCACAGCCCGAACAACCCAAACCCTGCGGCCCTCGGGAAGGTCACAGGGTTTCTCGGCCAGTCGGGGCCCCCTCAGTCGCCGCCTCTGCTGCCGGGACACCGGAACTCGTGGCTGCTGCCCCAACATCCCCAGCAGCTTCCTCTGAGGAGCTTCAAAGACCTGCACATGGTGGGGACCAACAGTCTGAGTGTGGACGAGTACTGTGAGCAGCTGTGGTACCGCGAGAAGCGTCGGCAGCAGAAGCTCCGCACCCTGAAGCTGAAACAGGAGAGCAGGAAAGCCCGGGTGAGGAGGAACAACCCTCCTGAGGTTCCCCTCTAGTCCACCTGGAGGACAGAGACTGCCTATGGACAACAGATCCTGTACATGCAGGGGACAAGGAAAGGTTTCATCAAGAACGTTTGCTTTTTGAGCAAATAATGCCAGCTGATAGTGACACCAACTATATTTGCCATTAAAGACTGACAGAAATAAAAAAGGAATAGTTTAGTATATCCTGAATATTTAGTAGAATATGTATATTATTCACAACATTCATCCTCCTCATGGCTCCAAGCTTCAGGTAAAACTGAAAATGTTATTTTGTCACTTAAAATTCAGACTAGCGAGGTGGCATCATGTCTGAATGATAAATCAGCTCTCCTCAGAATCACAAATGTGCCAAGTATTGAGTGTATAACGCATTTAAGAATGCATGTTTTGTTTCTGTATTATCTGCCCATCTGACCAGAAGCCAGTGGACACATTAAATCATATTTGATTTACGTGATGTCAGCTTATGAACTGTCCAAGCTACCATATGTTGTGGCTCCTAGTTTGTTGCTTTTGCTAAAATAAAAAAATTTAAATATCCTAGTTATCTATCTGAACTAACTAGCTTAGCAATCCCAAAACCTGTTTAGGCAAACTGCTCTGAGTTTAAAGGTTATATATATGAAATTGGCCACTGGATGACGCACTAGAGCAGCATCTCAGACCAAAGCAATGGGACAGAAATGAAATAAAACTCACCAAAATCAACTTTCCATAGTCTTTACAACAATCCCCAACACTAGTTTGGTTGAAATAAACTCTTAATTAAATTAGATGTGACAGTATTTGTAAAAAGGGAACAGTAAGCTAACTGCCCCCGTCAAAGTGCGTTGTTGTTGCCACTGACAGGCTCAGGTTGTTCTTCTACAGGGATAGACCTTTAGTTTAACCAGAAATAATGTCACTATGACTGTCCACCAGACTCCATGGACAAAAAAGGTCATTTTACTTCACATATCATCGTAATATCATAAGGTCATTCAAAGTGGACAGAAACAGAATAAAACTCATTAAAACCGTCTCTGTTAGTGTTTCCAACAATCACCTGGTGATTCACCGACGTAGATGATAAAAACAGCAGTTTCAGTCGAAGGCAGGACTGGTGTGAAACCAAACCAACAGAGAGGCTGCGATACAACACAAAGCTCCAAAAGCCCCATATTAAATATCTAACTTTACAGCAGAAATAAACACGTTTACAGAGACTTTTGGTCTCTGTAGCTAATTACCCCCTTCATGACAACTGTACAGGGGGTGAACTCACCTGTTTAAATTAGATTAGGGTTTAAAGTTATACATAATTTAGGACATGGCTGTTTTCAGTAACCAGGGTTCATTCGGGTCTCCTCAGCTCCACCTCTTTGTCCATATTTGGAGTCAGGGCAGCCAAGATGTCGACTGACAGAGAAACCTCTGGGTGACGCCATAAAGACTACTTCCATTTTTATTTATACAGTCTATACTCAGGATGCCATCACTCCACTATACTGTATCTTTACATAGCAAATAGTTGT
>NW_023339740.1:28167906-28170010 GCF_004916995.1 Morone saxatilis | reverse complement strand
TTTAAATCTCATATATATAACCTTTAAAGTTCCTTAGTGTTAGAGAGACTAGTGGGCTAAAGTAGGAAACCACGTTACTTTTACTTAAATGTTGTGAATTTACAAATATCCACTCTTCAACAATCCTTTTTCTATCGTTTTCTATTTAAAATGTGTATTTAGACCTCGAGACCAACCAGTTCTGCAGTGGAGCAGACAACTGACATGAAGTTTGTCACAAAACTGCTAATTCTTCATTATAAACTGACAAACAGGTGAAAATGTATCAGGATCTCACACACAAAGCAAACTGAAATATAATAAACTCTATATACACTATAAATTAATGACAGAAGACTAAACAAGACAAGTGTTTGCCAGATTTACTGCTACACATTTAACTGTTTAACAAAAAATAACGTATAATGTTTTCTACGTATATTTATGTTTATGATGTAATGCTGATCTGGGCTTCATAATGGGTTGAATTCAGGCCTCAGTGGAAACGCACACATGACATGGAACTTGCTTGAAAATACATTATGTATAGCTTATTAATTCTGCCATGTAACTAATAATTATTATTCACATCATTGTATATTAAAGAACTCTATTTTTGATAGTTTTCTTTCTTTATATGCTAGAATTTAGTACATTTTCTCAGTGTTTATATAAACTTGTGTGTTTCTAAATTTTTATAAACGTCACAACTCTAAATAAGCTTTGAGTTCAATAATAAAATTGTGTTATACTGTATGTGAATAAGCCACAAAATGATGTCAAATAAAAACAGAAAATAAAGAAAAATCAAAGGTTTTAATTGTTTTTTTTCCAATATAAGTTACTGAGACAGTACTTTGGTTTATTTTTTTTTTACAGGTAGAATAACTCACACGGTTTGTAATTATAACAGGCTAATACTATGCATTTTATCCTGCATGTGGTAAGACATTTAGGAGTGTATAACATGCAGTTTTGGACTATTGCATTGTGACAAATTGTGTTACAACACAAATTATTTAAAGTTAATTTGAGAAATTGCTGATTTAGTGTGTGTTAGAGTGTTAAAAAGCCATATGTGGGGTACAGTGTACATGCACAAGTGTTAACTGACTAATTCAAGCACTGACTCCCATTTTCATTGTATCTTGAACAAACGTAGTCAAATAAATTGTCAGTATGCACTGATTTGGCATCAGTTCTGTCATATGTTTGTTCCGATGTAATATATAAAATCTTATTAATAGATTCAAAAGTAAAAAGGCAAAACACAGAGGTTGCTTTCATCTGGGTCCCAAAACACACAATTATTCTGGATCAGTTTAAAAAAGAAACCAACCAGCTCTCCTGTATCTTACTATTAACCGTACATTAATGAACACTTGCATATAACATTTAAGTATGATATAAACTGAAATGATGAAGGTATTAATGCTACAATTCCACCCCCCTACAGGACACGGCCTCATGATTAGATCAAAGTGCAGAAGCTGCTTTATTATTTCAGGTTATGATGTAAAATCAAACAAATGTTCAGTAAATTAACTGACCACAAAGTTATCAACACACAGTGAACCCGGGGCATTTAAAGCCCCGAGGATGTTATTTAACTGAGTCAGACGGCAAAGAAATGGTATAATCTGGAGTAATTCTGACTCAGTAATTTGAACCTCACACATTACGGGAAAGCAACATGTGTTTACAGATCTATTATTATTATTATTATTATTATTATTATTATTATCAAATAATTAGTTACAACATTACTGTCCAATCTAATCACATCCTTGGATTAAATGTTGTAATCATGGAAGTAACTAATTAGAAAGATAGAAACACTTATATTCAGCAGCTGGAAATGTAATATAACTACTAGTGTAACTAATTATTGTTGGCAGGGAGTAATAAGTAATGTATTAATATTATTTAAAAGAATAATGAGTAAGGAGTATTAAATAAAAATGTTTGAGTGTTTTTAACACTTATAATACTACTACTGATATTTAAATTTTAGTAGTGAATTAATATTTTAAAATATATATATTTTATTTCTATTTTTTATTTTATTTTATTTTATTTTATTTTATTTTATTATTATTATTTTATTGTATTATTATTTATTGTA
>NW_023339740.1:28167481-28167806 GCF_004916995.1 Morone saxatilis | reverse complement strand
TGTGTGTGTGTGTGTTGCTTCAGGCCAATCTTAAAGCTGATTCGACCACCAAAACTCTCCTCCAGCGATGTCAGGATCTGGTGAAGATCATTGATGAATATCCTGCAAAGGTACCGTCCCTTCTCTTTACACCCTGGGGTAGTTCTTGTGGATAAACTTTTATTGCTGATATTATTGATCACTGTGAGGAAGATGATAGAAGATCACAGCATTAAAGTTTGTCAAGTCATCTAAATTCAGATTAGATTTCATTGTCATTGTGCAGAGTAAAGGTCCAAAGAGCAATGAAATGTATTATTTTCTTTCTAGATTCATCTTTAATTTG
>NW_023339740.1:28165727-28167458 GCF_004916995.1 Morone saxatilis | reverse complement strand
TTTGTTCGGTCTGTAATATGTCAGGAAATAGTGAAAAGGTTTCCCAAAGTCACGTCTTTATTTTGTCCACAACTAAAAAATATTCAGTTTATTGCCTTAGAGGAGTAAAGAAAGCTAAAAATATACACAGGTGAGAATAATTAATTAAGAGAATTATGAGAAGAATTAATCAATTATGAAATGAGTTGGTGATCAATGTGATAGTTGACAGCTATTAGTATTGTATAGATCTGTAGTTCCTGTGTACCTGCACATATAATGTCAACTGTCCTATTCATGTTGTTAAAATAGATTGGTGTAGAAAGTGAGTTCTGGTGTTGATATGAAACTCCGTACAGTGTGAACAAACTTATTGGGCAGAAATATTTGGAACAGACTGCAGTTGGATTTGTTCATGACACAACATTACAGAGTGAGTCAGCTGTTTGTTTCCTGACGGCATACAGCAGGGCAGAGCTCACCTAGCCTTTTATGGATACTGCTTGTAAGTTCGAGGAGACAGCTGCTTGTTCTTTGACCTCTGAGTTTCACTTCGAGTATCTTCACTTTCTCTTCAAAGGAATTTTGTGCTTTTGCTCTCTATCTCTGCGTACAATCCCAGACCAAAGAGTGACTGTAGACTGTGTCAGAGATATTTGTGGTGATGTTGGAGTTGCAGAAAACTAACAGATGTCAGTTAGTGCAATCAGTGATGTTATGTTTCTGTCGGGACGCACCGATATTTCAACATCGGTATCAATTTGTGCTGGTCAAATGTTGTGTTGGTTATTTTTGGTTAAACGCCGACAACAACTGTCAGTGGTAAAACCAAAAACCCTGTTTTTTTTTTTCATGGTACATCACCGTTTTTGTTGATTTCTTATTATTTTGCGTGACTGTGTCTTCATCTGTTGTAGTCAGTTTACAGAATATTAAAGCTTTTTAATTACAACATGTTTATAGTGAAGGGTTTAATTATTATAGGGTTTTATAGGGCAAAGAAATCAGAATGTTAACAATTTTTATTGTGCAAACTTCAACATAGGAAAAATGCCAAATGCTTTAATGTTTCTTTCTTTTCAAAACTAAGTATTTTAAGAACACTAAAGTGGCTTAAATGGTCTATGGCACAAGCCAATTGTAATAACTTTTTGTCCTGTTATTAATGGCTGTGTTATGAACTTATAAACATGAGTAAGAAAGGTTTCGTGTACCCATATTATTTTGTGAATATTGACATGTGAGGGTGTCGGTGTGAACAGGTGAGGTTCTGTTGGTGCTTCAGTGAGTGACACAAAGGTTGAGTGTGAGGCCGCAGTATTACAGTCTGCTCACAGAGGTACTGTGGGGACTCACTGGTCCATATATCTGCTGACTCCATTAACCGGAGTTAGCAGATATATTGCTTTGCTGATATTCCTTTTTTGTGTTTTCTTTAATAACAAAACTGTAATTTATTTCAGTTTTTCACTGTTCTAAACTTGGTGTATCTGAATCAGTCTGGAGCTTTTACGGAGCCCTGTATTGTGTGTTTAACCTCCCAGAAGTCATTTTCATATGTTACAAACTGCTGAGAGACATTGTGCTGCTTTAACTCCATAATTTAGGTGATATTTGCATTTTTCTTCCTTTAACTCTTGCAGTATGCATGTCGTTTCACAGTAACGGTTCTCCCTGCTGGTTGAAACTGAGCTGTCAGAATATTATATTCAAATGTGTTAGAAGTTTAGGATTACAGTGTGTGTGTGTGTG
>NW_023339740.1:28153154-28165611 GCF_004916995.1 Morone saxatilis | reverse complement strand
GTGTGTGTGTGTGTAGGAGCTGCACTCGATTTTCCCCTGGCTGGTGGAGAGTGTGTTTGGCAGTCTGGATGGGATCATCGCCGGCTGGAACCTGCGACTCCTGCACTCGCGGAGCCATGAGTACAACACTGCTATGGAGTTTCTAAACCCGAGGTAGTTTCACGTTCTTTTGTAATGATCACAGCAACATATCCTGTGTGTAATTCTGCCCATTGTTTGTTCAAAGAATCTAATCGAACATGGTTCTGATTGTGTTTTCAGTGGGCCGATGATGAAGCTCGTGTATAAACTTCAAGCAGAAGAGTACAAATATGAAATACCCGTTAATTATCTCCCGGTAAGAACACCCGTCTCTTCTCTTAAAACATCCTGACCCACACCTGTGCATGTTTCTTTATTTTCTTCTCAAACCCAAACTGAACTGCTAAGCTAGAAGATTCCTTCAGAGCAACAGAGCACCTCCTGTGACGATGCAGCACCAGTGACTGCGATCAATACGTTAGACCCTTTAGTTAGCATGTGTGCTCACAACATGCAAAGTTTTAAATGTACATATAATAGATCAGGGTTAGAATAATGAATTCCATTGCCTGAATTCTCATCCTTTGGTGTATCTTTAAGGGTCCCGTGAAGGCCTGCATCCAGGAGGGAGTTCTCCCCGACTGCCCGCTGTTCCACAACAAGCTGCAGTTCCCCCTGTCTGGTCTGCTGACTCTGAACCTTGCTCTCAGTATCCTTCCAACACTAACACTAATCTGTCTGGGATTAGTGAGGGATTGCCTGTGTCGAGTCAAGCATTTATTAGAAAATACAAACCTCTTTCAGGCTAATAACTAATAATAACTGTTCACTGAACACTATCTGCTCATCTCAGTTTACTCTATATATTAAACGGAGATCAGCTCTTAAATCTTTCTTTACAATTCTATGTCAACAGATTTCATCATTCTGTTGTAGCGCTGCAACTAAAGGAGTGAAATAAATCGCAGTGCTTCCCACAGTCATTAAATAGTCATTAAATTAGTTACAGCGCTGTGAGTTACAGTAGATGCTCAGGTTGCAGCCTAATAGTGTTGGTGTGTCTGTGCATTGTGCTCGCTGCTGCTGAGTACATAAAGTTTGTGTTAAAGAACACAACCACATAACTTAATATCATCCTTTATGAGCAGAGCAGTTTGGACCTCTAGCTATGTACTTTACTGCTTCCTTCAGCGCTGAGCTAAAACAAAGTGTGGAGATATGTGTGGCTATGTCAGACCACCATCTATAAACCAGGGTGAATTAGGCAATGAAACCAGTGACTCTCCAGTTAATATTAAATCAATTCCTCCCATTGGAGAAGCTGGAATCTGAGAGCATGCAGCATTTGCTTTAGCTTTTTGCCTGACTTTGATGCACACTAGACTTTCTAACAAAGTTGTCACTGTCAGACTACAGGAGGGTTTATATAAGAACATCTTTGTGCAGTTCGGTTGTTCCTTAATGTTCTGCAGATCCATTTGAATTCTTCATGTTCAATTTTGCCTACTGTCTCATCACGCCAAAGGTGAGTTTGCCAAAGTCCTATCAGTGATATTAAGTTAAGTACACAGGAGTG
Organism: Morone saxatilis; assembly: GCF_004916995.1. Lineage (NCBI taxonomy): Eukaryota > Metazoa > Chordata > Actinopteri > Moronidae > Morone > Morone saxatilis. Next base: position 28,164,014 of record NW_023339740.1, on the reverse strand, counting down.
TTATGTATTGTTTGCTAAAGCTTGCATGCTTGGATGTTTTCAGAGCTACCCTCCAGGCCAACATGGAAGCTCCACTGACAGTGCCTACTTTGTCCTAGTGGACACTTACCTTAAATACTTCCTCCCCAGTGAAGGAAGCGTACCTCCTTCCCCTTTCTCTGACTCCAGAGGCTCCGTCACCGCACCTTCACCGAGGTATTTGAAGCAAGAAAGGTTGAATAAAGATGTTCTTTTTTTCATGTTCTGCATTTTAAACAAATCTTTTGATGGAGAAACTGAATGAATTGAATGTTTGACAGAGTATGGCAGCATAATGTTTGATATTTCCACTCTCTTAAATTCAACAGATCCTCCACTGTTTCTTTTGCTGGTTATGGCGTTCACAGCCCCAGTCTTCTGAAACATCACATATTCCATCAACCGTCAGTGAACGCAGACCCCGCAGCCCAGGAGATCTGGAGGTCTGAAACACTGTTACAGGTAAGACACAAAGCAAGGGCAATAAAGGGATTTATAAATGCCGTTACTGGGTCTGACAGCTACAAAATGTCTTAAAGTGAAAGATTTTTTCACCTTTCTAGTGTTTGAGCTGTATGAATTTAAGTTTAAACGTGTTTGTTTGTCTGAAGATGTTTGTGGAGATCTGGCTCCATCACTACTCCCTGGAGATGTACCAGAAGCTCCAGTCTCCTCAGGTGAAGGTAAGATAAATATTCCCCCACCTCCCCCTCTCCCTCCTCTTCCCTGCACTGCAGCATCGCACGGCTGGCTGTTGACTGGCTGACCACATTCCCACCACCCCCCCCCACACACACACCTCCACCATCTCTGACCTATCTCGGAGCAAGCCCAGGGTGGGAAAATGGTGCTACTGTTATGAGGTCTTACTCTAAAACTATGCTCTGTAAAATTGTGTGTGAGTTTTATGATGTACCAGCTAATGTGGCTGAACAACACCCTGAGCAGGCTGAAGTGAAGTTGTCCATTAACTTAGTTATAGAGAAAATGACAGTTTTCATGTTTTAGGATAAAAAAAAGTTTATAGTTTCTCACTATATATATATATATAACTCTGCATTCACACTGCAAGCAGCCACATTTGTACACACCACCACAGTTAAAGCTAAGTAGCATATTGTACGATAGCACATGACTTTCTGTTTTTACTGTCAGATGTGAATCAGCGAACTGAAGTTAGCTTGCAGTGTGAATGCACAGCAGACATCCCTGTTCCTCACTAGATGCATCATATTTTCTGGGTTATTTGAAATATGCTTTTAAAATCCCTTCTTAGAGGTTATAGCACATGAGTATCTGTAGAGTAAAGCTACTGCATTAAGGAGTGTGGCATGTGTTCTCGGTAGTAGTGCTTTTGCTTCCATTCATGTCCCTTTGCATGCTGCATGTCCTAAGTGTTCATCTGTGTGTGATTGCATGTGAAACACCAACATAAAGCCACAACACGGTGACGGTTTCTCTGGCAGAAGATACAGCAGAGATGCTCTACGCTGCCACCTGTAGTGATGTTGTTTATCACAGTACCCCAACAGAAATTAAGTTTCTAACTGTTGTGACTCTGAGGTTCTGGTCTGTGGAAACGTCCTTCGACAAACGTCCGTACTATTTCCTATCAGGTCTGCTGGTGCTGCTTCTGGATCATGCAGAACTCTGACCTCCAAACTATTCTGCCATTGCACTCAGTTAGCACAGTTAGCCATAGTGACTTTCTGTATTTATTCTGTCAAACTAATAATAAGAGTAATAATAATAATAATAAAGTATATTTGTACAGGTTAAGTTAGGTTTCCCTAATCTACTTTGTTTTGCCTTGTTACCTCTGAATCTATTGTTGCAAAGGTAGCCTGGCCCAAAGAGTCACTTTAGTCACATTCATGGGAAATACGCTGTGTTAGAATATACCGTTATTTCCCTTTTAAATATTTTCCAGTTTGAAACGACAGAATAACACAGCTTAAATGAAAAATCTGTCAACCACAGACTGTAATTCAGAATATTTAATATAGGTTTGTTTCCCTCCCATCTAAAGCAACCATAAGACTTTATGCTGGTGTTGTTTGTGTGTCTTTTAGCTGCTTTATACAACATTGAGGAGAAGTCGCTATGGTTACATAAGCTTTGACCCTCGGCTATATAGATTGCATGGTTCGTGTGATGCAGTACTCACTTGCTGATCCACCAATAACACTGTTTCCTCAGTATTAATGTAGCAGTATTACTGTCTGTAGTTACTCACTAACAAAAACCCCAAAAGAGAGGAGATTACAGCAAAGTTTGATTGATCAATGACTCAGTTATTAAAATAGCTGCTGATTAATTTTCCTGTATCAGGTTTTGAGCTCCGTTACTGCTCCATAATGCTGTAAAGGAAACAGTGAAATAGGCCTTCATCTCCTTGTGTAACATGCTTTTATTTAACCTACAGCATAAACATTTTGTACCTCACTATACTAAATGCTCACCCTGTATGTGTGTATGTTTATATATTAACCCCTGTGTTGACTTGCTGTGTTGTGTTCTGTGTCCATTGTGTTCAGAGTGACTTAAACTGCAAGATTTTGGCCAAATTGATTTTCATCTTGTGCATCTATTAACAAAGTTGATTATATTGACAGTTTTATCGGTGCAAAACAAAATCTTTCAGTTTAACAGTTCACTGTGTTAATAATGTTTAACATTAGGGATGGGAATGATTTACACTCGTCTGCAAACTTTGATTTAAATGTGAATACATCAGGATATTTATTGGACTATAAACACAAACGGTATTTTTGTTGTCGCACATGTGCTTATGCAGTCTTATTATTATTACTGCTGCGAGTGGGGGTGCAACGGATCACATAAGTAATGGATTGGATCGTTTTTTATAACGGCAAAATAAATAAAAATACATTTGTGCCTCAGGATTGTTAGCCTTTCACCAACAGCTCCAGAAGTGGAGGGTTAAATTTGGGTCAGATGTGGGGCGGTCCGTACGTATCAGCCCTGATCCGTTACACCTCGAGCTGCAGTGTGTACGTTACAACTCCGTCAAATTATTGTTATTAATCTGTTAATGGACAAAATGTATGTCCACTAAGAGATTTGTTTCCTTTCTGATAAACGCACAGTGTGAAGTGATTCCCGTCCCTACAACCATGTAAAGGTCTGTGTGTGGAGAGTAGGACAGGGCTCGTTCCCCACAGTAACAGCAGTGTGTTCCCACAGTCAATATTTTATTTCTGTTTGTCTCCTCCCCTGTTTTCTGCTTCCTTTCTCCTGAATGTTTTTGGCCAACTGTTTCTGTCTGGTTGCACTCTCCTTTTTGCTGCCTCCTTTTCTCCTGTTCTCATGTGTACCTTCCTCCTGCCACCTTTTCTTTCCCTTCCTCTTCCTCATCCTTCCTCACTTCTCCCCTCTCCTCTATTCACCGTTTTTCCTCCTCCACCTTTTTTGTCGTTGTCTTCCCTCTTCCTCATCTTCCTCTCCCCCCTGGTGGTTACGGGTGATCAGCTGGCGCTGCTACAGTATCGCCTCAGTATGTCCAGCATGCCGTGCCAACCCCACGCCCCACCAGGCTCTGGGACCCTCCACACCTACCAAGTACTTTTACCTTTTCATTCACCCCCGCCCCTCTGGGGCCTCCTGGAGGTAAACCTCAATGAGTTAAGATCACAGTCAAGGGTACTTCTCTTATATTGACATACACGGTGAGACGTTGTCCCTCCAGTCACCAACCTAATGCTGAGATTAGCCTCATTAGCTGATTAGCTGCATTCTTCCTGCTTCTGTACATTAGCAGCCATGATGGGAATGGTTTTAGTTTTTCTAAAAAAAAAAACAGGTTAGCTTGTAGAAGGAGGACACGATTGGCAAATTGTGATGCACAATATATTGTCGCCCACAACCCAAATGATAAAAGACAATCAGTTATTAAACAGGGTTCCCATTCGTCCTGGAAATTGAATAAAATGACTGAATGAATGAAAAATAACTTGAATTTATACTTTAATTTTAATTGTATTTTGTTTGAAACTCAGCTGTTGGAAGGATAAGCTGCGCACTGTGACACTAACACACACAAAGCAGCATTGACTAATTCTTCATTTCTGCTCTGATGTCCGTCAGTGACTATGTTCAGAACAGACAAGTGCACCATCAGAGCGAGCTAACAGGGAGGGTCCATTAACACAGTGCTGTCCTTTTATTGAAAAATGATTTCTTAAGAAGAGTGGGAACCCTGTTAAATAGCAGTAGTTCCACATTCATGTTGAACTAGTTGTCCTTTATTAATGAGCTTGACTTTAATGAGCCAGATTTAATGACTTTATCGACTGTTGAAGAATGTTATCATCAGTCTTTTAATGTCAGGATCAACAAGCAGCAGTGTTTGTTCTTACCCACAGTTCAAAAAACAGATCATGTGAATAGCCTCTGCGATGGACTGCTCTCTATAGTTTAATCTTGCTCCTCTGTTCCCGTATAAAGCCTCCAGTCTGACTGTAAATTGTGAATTTCAACAGAGAAGTATCCTTGACAGGAAACGTAATCCTGGAATGAAGCTTTGGAATTTGATTCATTGAGCCGTTGTTTTACTGGTTTGCGTGTGGTTCTCTTCAGCTGTTTTTATTTTTTTTATGGCATGCTTTTTTTTTTTTTACACTAAATCTGGTGCTTCGTTGCTTTACGTGTTCATGTGTTTGATTAATGTTTCTTTCTATTGACACTATTGCTCTTCGTAAAGCAAAAGATACTACTACTTTTTAAATAATCATCATATTACATGCCATTCAGTAAATAATTAAATTATTATTGATTAATTATTGCTCTTTTTGATTCTTAGCCTAATTGCATATAGAACTGTACAGAGGTAATGTTTGTGTTTGCTGACATTATCTAGAAGAGGAAACATTGCATCGTTCTGACAAAGCAGCTTCGCTATTAGCAGTTGATGGAGCACTGAGGTCCCACCTTTCTCTTCCCACAGTGACACTTATTGAAATGTAATTTGATCCTTACATTTTAATAACTCTTGTGATGAAGAGATAAAAATGAAATTCAAAATGTATATTGACTTAAATACACTGTATATCCACATCAATATTAAATGACTGTGTTATATATCAGGTGTACTTTGTACGGTGCTTACGGTCATAGTCTGAAGTTTTTGGTCACAGATGAATATCCTGGCAACAAAAGCCAATTAAAGATTTAATAATTTTATTAAACAATGAAAAAACAAAAAGCATACTAGGATTGCAGTTGTGTACTGATAGATTTACCGTGGTATGAAAATTGACGAGTGTCGTGCCATTTGCTTATCTACGGTATTGAATTCTACCATATTAGTGTTATTAACAAATAAAGGATATAATATTTAGTTTTTTATTATTATAAATGATGATAATAAAGCTTTTTTCATCCTTTAAAGGTTATTGTATTGTGAAAATCTCTCACCACTGCAACCCTAATGCCATAATTAACACAGTATTGCTCAGATGAAGCAGCCAGATCTGATGTTGAGTATCGCAGCAGAACACAGATCAGTCAGATAGAAGCACCTTTCCACTAAAGACAGAACAAAGTAAACTCCCCAGTGTGTGAGGCTGAGCTGTAACATTAGAAAAAGGGTTCCTAGACTGTGAGACCTCTGTACTCTGTGAAGTAGAACGTGCTCTGAGCCTTTGGTGATTGTTTGGCTGCTTTGGACTGGGGATGCATTACGATTGGCTGCTTGTTGAACCTGGGAGCTGTTGAAGCTTGTTGTTGAGCTTGTTGAAATTGTGGCTGATTTGGGTGTCATGTTGTTGTTTGGCACTTTGTTGACCGGTTGCCTTTTCAGGAACCCTTCAGCCCGACAGAGGAGCACGTGCTGGTGGTGCGTCTCCTGGTGAAACATCTGCATGCCTTCTCCAACAGCCTGAAGCCCGAGCAGCTGTCCTCCTCGCCCTCGGCCCACTCGCACACTCACCCCAGCCCGCTGGAGGAGTTCAAGAGGTCAGCTTCACCATAAGTGTTACCGTCAGCCTGTGGGGCCTCGCTGCTGGTCTACCTTAGTGCCTGACACCTTTTTATAGTTCTTGAGTTGGATTTGAAAACCTCTTTTCATCCATTTTGTTTGTTTTTCCTTTGATTTTTCTTGGTCCTGCTCACAGTTGGATGAATTTTCTGCCTATATATATAAAAAAAGCACCAAAGTGTTTAAGAAGCAGCTCTTATATTTGCCCTGCACAGAATACTATTCTATAATCTATTTTTGATGGAAGACAGCACAGAGCAAAGAAAGTTAGAAAGTAAGAAATTAGAAATGGCATAGAGAATCTGGTGAATTTTCAAAATAAAACATCCTGTGCAGATAGAGACAACGTTAACAGTTTAACTATGTAACCTTCTTACCCACAGTAGAAGTTCATAAATAAAGAAAAATCAACAAAATATAAGCAAGTTAATCAAATCTGGAGGCAAAGTGCTTCTGAAACCCTACCAGAAGGGTGTGAAGCTGCATGGAGGACACAACAAAACAGTGTGGCAGATGTGACGTCACAGAGCCGTGCCCGGTAGAATCAGGGCAATATGTTGTGATGAAACTTTTTTGACTAAATTTGACAAAACCAGTTTGCCTCTCTACCATCTCTCCAGCATCACGTAGTAGGAAAAAATAATTTTAAATGGGATTTTTGTTCCAAAAAAAATGAATGGCTTTATTTTAATTCTGTGTTTATACATAAATCTATATATATGTATTAAACTCACCCCTAACAAGCACATGTGTGATGTTCCTCTTGCCTACAGGGTGGTGGTGCAACGTTTCGTGCAGCAGAAACTGTACCTGTTTCTCCAGCATTGCTTCGGTCACTGGCCTTTAGACGCCTCTTTCAGAGCGGTAGGTCTCACCCAAAAGAAATATTTATTTGTCTTGCTGGTCCAACTGTCTGTCTGCAGTTAGAGCTTGTGTTCACTGTGCTTCCCAGAACCTTTCCAACAGGGAAACTACTTCCTTCTTTTTCCCCCTTTTGCCATGTAGCTGATGAACCATTTCATACAGAATTTCACTGTGAAACAGCTCAATAAGTTTTAATTTCTCAATTATTGCAACAAGCTGCCTGTGGTAAGAAACGAGGAGTTCATACCTTTTTAACTACAGATTATTAGACTATGGTTATGAAGCATGAAGCTGTAGAAACTCACATTGTTACAGCATTTACTTCATTGTTAAGAGAGTGTATCGTCTCTTTGTTGAGGTGTTGGAGACGTGGCTGAGCTACATCCAACCGTGGAGATACACAGGGGAGAAGACCAATCCTCAGCCAGACCAAAACAGAACAGTCCCTGATAAATGGTGAGTCTCATATCTTTTCTGGAATCATTCAGTGAACATAGTGGGTTTTTCTAGAGACAAATGTCAAAGTAACAGTACTATATGTACAGTAACAGGTGGAGTTAGCTGTGCTGGTAAATATGGTGCTTATTGTGCTCATGCTGTAGATGCAGATGGTGATTAATGAGCTGACGATGTTGTATTTATTGACTGCAGTTTGGTTCTGACATGAAGTTTCTCTTTTACAGGGAGTCGTTTGTTCAGGAGAACCTGCTCATGTACACAAAGCTCTTCCAGGTGTTTTTGAACCGAACCGTGAGGACCGATCTGGTTAATGCCAAAAACGCACTGATGGTCTTCAGGGTGGCCAAAGTCTTCGCTCAGCCGAACCTCTCTGAGATGATCCAGAAAGGTGAGAAACAAGTGAAACAAGCAAACACAGGCACGAGGTGAAGCCATCGTTGTTTCGTGTTGTTAAAATAAGAAGTTAATAATAACCGTAGACATTCAGACATTTAGATTAATATATATACAGACAAACTAAAGCAAACATCTCTCTGCAGGAGAACAGTTGTTTCTGGAGCCGGAGCACGTCCTCCACCACCGGCAGCCCCGCGGCTACCTGACGCCGAGCCAAGGAGGCAGCTTCCTGTCGTCGCGGCAACGGGTGATGACAGACATGGTGTTCAGGGTGAAGAGTCACGTCTATGCTTTGGAGGGCCAGGACTGCCAGTACAAACAGATGTTTGGCACTGAGCTCAGAGGAGCAGTAAGTCAGCGTGTGTTACAGTCGTAGTGGGAATTCGTACTGAAACTTCCTGTTGTTGACGTCTTCTGTCCATTTCACAGGTCATGAAGTTAATCCAGATAATCGCACAGGCCAGACAGACGGCCAAGAGGATATCGGATCACTCCAGCGAGGTGGCGGCCAATAACTCGTTCATGTCCTGGTTTGGGATGGGCTCTTCTGAGCTCAACAACACCTTCCCCGGGGCCGAGCCGGAGGAGAGCGGGGAATGTCTGAAAAAGACCCACGAGTTCCTGGACAGAGCTTTGGAGAACTTGTGTCAAATCTTCAAGGTCAGTTTTATTTCGTGTGTATATATATTTATTTTTATGTATTATATTGGAACATATTTTATTATTCTTCTAAAATTATTATTCTAAAACCCAAAATTGTTCACGTATGTAGATATTTTTGTTCTTGAACAGGCATTAAGTAAGTAAGTTAAGTTATTAAGAACGTCGGATATCTTTTAACCTAAGACTAAACTATAGTATAATACATCATTCACTCATTTAAATTCCATGTGCTGTTACTGCCAGTGCCGACAGGAAGTGCGGTTCAGTTACCCGTCCATGTAAAAACATCCTGACTGTAGATGTTAACTGTACGTTTCTTTGTTCTGTAGCTGAACCAGGGTCAGCTCACTCAGCTTATATCCAACCTGGGTTCCTCCCAGGACGATGGAAACTGCAAGCAGCTGCCAGACTGCATCCAGGGAGAGAACGGTCTGATCCTGACTGACCTGGGCAGGAGGCAGGTCAGTACTTCAAGAGAGAGAGGGGAACACATTAGAACTGTGGGCCAAGACACTAAAAACTCTGACAGTGAAAGTGTGTTGTCCTTTTGTGCAGATCTTAAGTGGACTGCGCAGGTTTGACATTCACTATCAAGGAGACCCGGAGCTGCAGCCCATTAGGAGCTACGAGAACGCCCTGCTGGTCAGGCTTTTCTACAGGATCTCGTCTCTCATCAATGAAAGGGTGAGTGGCCTGAACCTGCTCAGCTCTACGGAGGGTTGAAGCTTCTTTCTTTCAGCTTTAGATGCTCATATCTTTCTGCCGTTGTGCTCCCACAGTTCGGAGGCCACATGAACGCGCTCTGCTCACGTCCGGACTTCCTGGGCCGCCTGGGTCGTCACTACTTGGCCAATCCGGATTCCACCGTGAAACTGAAGCAGAGCCCGTTATCCCGGCGGACGCTGGAGAGGAACCGCCAGCCGAGGGTGAGCCTGCGTCCGCTGGCCAGCTACAGGACGATACTGCTGCTGCTGCTCTTCTACGTGTTGGGGGCCCTGCTGTCGTTTGGCCCCGTATCCAGCACTCTGCTCATCCTCACGGGGGGGTTCCTGTACGGACTCTTGATGACGCTGTTTGGAGACAAACTGAAAACACACTAGCCGAGCCGCAGGGTTTCCTGCACACGTCTAAAGAATACACATCGTGGATTTGATCAATTCCAGCTTTGAATGTTTTACAAAACAAGTGTTGAGGGCTGCAATTAACAATTCTTTTCTCAATTGTTTGGCCTATATAACATAAAAACTAATGGTCTAAAACTATACTTACTATAACGTAGAGACAATATTTGGATCTTTCACTTAAAATGATTAATCGATTACCAGGACAGTTGCCAATAAAGTTTCTGCCATTCGACTAATTTAGTTGCAGCTCAGTCTTATACTTTAGCTTCCAGCTGCTGCAGTGGAGTCAGAGAGTCGGTGTTGGTGAGGTATAATCCTGTTCCTGTGAGCTCTGTAGTGTGAGTGTCTGAACACTTTGTAAAGGGACAGCATTTGGAAAAGGGTCGTGTAGGAACCTTGTCGGCAGGAGACTGGCAGCTCTTTTGTTGTTTTTTGATTTTGACTGTTTAACTGTTTTTAAAAGTGGTTTATGTAACCTTGTAAATGTTGCTGCCCGGTTGGTTGGGCTTGTTTTTTTTTTTTTCCTCCAACAACCACCTGAGAGCAGGTGCAAGCCAAACATTCACATTACGCTGACAGAATAAACTATTCTATAAACTATTTTTCTCAATGAAGCAAAATGCCTTTTTGTCCAAAAGATTCAATAAACTATTTGCACTTGTTTGTTGTTCTCTTGTTATAATTTGTTGATGGAGAGTCCCACACATGATGGAAGAATTGACCGTTAATTATTGCAGACATTTATAATCTGTGTTTGTCTCATACATACGATGTTCTGAAAAGGTAAATAATGAGCAGAAGAGAAGAGAGATATATTATGACTAATGGAGCACAAATCAGTTCATAAAGCAGCACTTTACAACCTACTTGTCAGACTGTATGTGGGTGTAAAATGTCTGTTGTTGACTTTGGAAACAGCAGTTTGACTCCTCAAGGACATAAAACCTTAACTCAAGACTCAGTTGCTTTTTCAGGGTCACTCAAACTGATGAAGACAGTGAGATGTGGTTAAAGTGGACCTTGACTTAAGATTATTTTACTGGACACGTCTGCCAAGTGTAATTGGTTTCAGACAAGAATGTGTGAGAACGTGATTAGTGGTAAAGTTATTATTGAAAACAGTGCTGAAATACTTACTGGACTGCAACTGACCTTCATCAGTTTTGTAATAATAATGTTGTGTAACTTGTCTTCTATTTTATTATTTTATTGTCATTTTTTGTAAAGCACTTCGTAACATTGGTTTTAAAAGTGCTCTATTAATAAATATTATTTTAAATACTTTTATGGATATAGCACTTTTTTTTTATTTATAAAGTGCTTTGACAGACAAAGCAA
>NW_023339740.1:28152681-28153042 GCF_004916995.1 Morone saxatilis | reverse complement strand
AATAAAATAAAAAAAATAGAATAAAGTAAAAACGGCGATATTATACATAATATAATTATAAAATTAATCGGTTATATTGAGAAAAGAGATTCAAAAACACTAAAATCGCGTTTGTAGTCACATTGAACTACAACTCCCAACAGAACGTTCGCTCGCCTTCGTCATCTAACGTCGACTGTCATCCGGTGACGCAGGCGAGCGGGCGCCGGGAGAAGTTTGAAAATAAACGTGAAACTTTTTTTAGTTTTTTCTCCGTTAAAACGTTAAACGTGCGCGTGTTTCCGTCGATCCTCGAGAGAATAAAGCAGCGGGATTTACCTTCTGACGAGGAGTCACCGCGAGGAAGAGGAGGAGGAAGAGG
>NW_023339740.1:28140841-28152581 GCF_004916995.1 Morone saxatilis | reverse complement strand
CTGAATAACTATAATAATCTCACTCAGTGGTGGTGTTATCATACAGGACTCATGATATTATATTTATACAGAACAATGCACTTTAATTAACACATCTCAAAGTGCTTCACACTGCAACATTGGAACTGCACATAGAAACAAAAAAGTGACTATTCGTGGAAATTAACACAATAAAAACAATAAAATGTCGTTAAAATAACAAAATAAAATGTCGATGTGACATTAAACCTTTAAAGTTAAGTCAATGACATTATTTCAGAGTAAAAGAGTGAAAAAGATCCTGAGAGAGTTCACTGTTATTATGGACCTTTAAGGTAAAAAAGATCATTAAACAAAGACTTAAATATGTAAATGTGGCACATTTTATTATATATATACACGGGATAATTTACATCTGCAGTCAGAAACATTAAAATAAACATACAAAAGCTCATAAACACATTATATGTTTAAGTCATAACTATTATTATTATTATTGGACAGCAGACGACAGCTGTTTCCATTCTCCATTTTCTTTTCTAATGTCTCTCATTGTTCTGCTGTCTTATAGGATCCATCAATACTCCTTATTGATTATTATTCTGGTTTTATTTGCTTTGAGGTAATCCCAAAGTAACGTACACATATTAAAAGTCATCCTCCCAACCCCGTTGGTCAGTCGTCACTTATCAGAGAGTCTGCAGCTCACACATCTGTTTACAGCTGCTGTCACAATACCTGCGTTCATTTAAATGTTTAAATGTGATATTCTGCTCTTCAGAATATTCAGATTTCAGGGTGAACTGTCTCTTTTTAATCTGTATTCCTACTCAGACTCATATTTAAAGATATCAGGTCGCTCAGCACAAGAGCATCAGATCATAAAAGGATCGTTCTGCCCTCAAACAGTTCTGTACTCTGCAGACGGCCTCATGTGTCATCCCCTCTCTCTCCTCCTCTTCCTCCAGGCAGCGATGTCTTCCCCGGACGAAGACCCGCCGGCCTCCGTGTCGGCCATCCTGTCGTCCGCGTTGTCGGCGGCCGTGTCGGCTGCTCTGGCGGTGGCCACGGCGGTGGACTCCAAGGCGGATCTGGCGGCGCTGTTGGACGAGTGGGAAGAAGCCCAGCAAGGCACCACAGAGCAACTGGTGTCCATCCTCACCAAGTCAGCAGGGACTGTTTTATCTGATGAGGCACAGATGGAGTCAGACCCGCCCGCGCTGAATGTGTCTCTTCTTTGTGTTCTGCAGAATATCCGAGCTGATTGAGCGGGAGACGGGCGAGTATCACAAAGCAGATCCAGATCCGTTCGATGACCGTCACCCAGGTTACCATCTCCACTTTTACACCAGTTCTGTGTCCTCGCTGGCTGTTAATGTCAGGATGAGGGTTTCTGAACTGAAGCTTCCTTCTTTGTGATTGGTTGTTGACTTTCTGACTCCTGTGTGACTTTTTCCAGGACGGGCAGACCCAAACTGCATGCTGGGACAGCTCCTGAAGATGCTCTTTATGAATGATGACTTCACTAATGCGGTGAGGACGGCCGAATGTGTTACTGATGAGTCATGTGATGTGGTTTGTGAAGGCTGTGTGCACGTTGTCCTCACTCTGACAGACAGACACGGGATGAGGGGAGTAAACATGAAAATAAATCAAAGAAAACTTTCTTGAATCCAAACGACATGGATTTTATTATAAATAAACAACTTAAAACCACAAGAAAGCTGATAACCAACTAATACTGCAGGCAAAGAAAAACTCTCTCCCACAATTCATTATTTGTTTTATTGATGTCAAAAGCAGAAAATCTCCACATTTTATAAACTGGAACCAGATTTATTTTGCTTGAAAATGACAAAATAGTCAAACTGATTAATTTTCTATAGATGGACAAACTGACTGATTGTTTCTGTGTTTGTTTTCCAGCTGTTGGACACGTATGTAATGACCAGCAGAGAGCTGAACCTCAACACAGCAGCCTGCCGCCTGCTTCAGAACATCATGCCGGGCCTGGAGACCGCCGTCGTCTTCCAAGAGAAGGTACAACTTAAGGAGATAAATCAGAGACTTCATCAGAGATCTTTTAAAAAGTAAAACAGATGGAGTGAGGATCTTTGCAGCTCCGATCATGATGATCAAGTCCCAAACAATTGACTCTCATTTGAACATATTAATGCATTTTCAGTTTAATGCGATATAGCAACGGTTGATGTTACTGAAGCCTCTTAACTACCTTTTTATTACTTGTGTGTGTGAGACAGGAAGGTCTGGTTGCGAAGTTGTTCACCTGGGCTCGTGAAGCAGAGCGACCGCTGTGCGTCTACGCCACGGGCCTGCTGGCCAGAGCCATGAGCAACCAGGAGGTGGCGGCCAGCTACCGAGAGGAGAACGCTCAGCTGGTGGGTCTCACCACACCACCGAAAACAACGTAAACACACCCAACATCCGTCATCATCCCGGCCCCACTCTCGGTATAAAGTATAATTACCCACAACCTGAAAACCTCTTTGTGATTCTAATAACGTCCCTTTGTTCCCTCCGAACCTCCAGGTACCGATCATGATTCGGCGCCTGCACGAGCTGCAAACTGAAGAGGCCAAGAATCACGTTAGTCCCACCTCGACGCCTCAAAATCTACCTCAGGACTCTCAGGTTGAAGCCACCCAAACCTCGAACATCTCAACAGACCCGCAAGACAAGAAGGAGGGGGAAGATGTGGAAGAGGAAGGAGAGAGTTCGGCGTCAACGGCCAATTCCAGACCTCCGTCGCAGAATGGCGACAGCAACAGCAGTGGTGGATCCAGCTCGAACCGACTGCTTCCAGACTTTGCTTACCAAGCCAGCCCCGACCCCGCCTCCAGGGAGGAGGAGGACAGGCAGGGAGGAAGAGGAGGAGGAGGAGGGAAGAGACAGGCAGCAAAGGAGAATGGGAGGAAGGCCAAGCAGAAACTCAACTACATCTCCTCCTCCTCCTGCAGGACTGAGGAGGAGGAGGAGGAGGAGGAGGAGGAGGAGAGGAACGATTCTGGCGACCAGCCGGCCAACAGCACCTCCTGGTCTGAGATGAGCTCGATGGTGATCGGCTCTGACTACAGCCTGCAGCCGCTGAGCTCGGCCATGGAGCAGAGGCTCATCCTGCAGTACCTGACACCGCTCGGAGATTACCAGGAGGTGAGAACTACGACCGGCTCTTTACGGATCCAAATAATACAAATAAACTGTGTGTCTGTGAACTCAAATCATTTAAACAAACCAAAAAGGACGGAATTCTTATTTCCAAGGTCACAAACTTATGAACTTATGAATATGAACATCTGTCCATAATTCCAAAGGTATTTCTTCTTGGTTTAATCCAGAAGGTTTTGAAGGAAGGGTTCAACTCTGTTTGTCACAAATCCTATTAGCCATAAAGTATAGAGTCACAGTCACAGTGGCTGAAAACATTTGGCAAATCACATATGCAGTAATCAGTGTGTCCTCAGGGTCCTACATCACTTGAGGCTGTTTCCCTCTGGAGAGACTAAAGGCTTTATATAAGCTTTCACATGTACAGTTGAACCCGCCAACACACGCTGATGTGTAAAATCAGTGAAGTTCCCTTTTAAAATTGGATAAAAAGACAAACTGACACATTAAAATGTGTAATATATCAACGTTGTACTGCACAGTATGAGATGCTGAAGTTAAACTAAAGTTCCTCTCCATCTTTAAACCTTTTAGGTTTTACTCAAACCTTCGTCTTCATGTATCAACTGGAAATCCAAAAATGTTTCTCTCCTCTGCAGTTGCTTGCCGTCTTCATGCAGCTGGACACCCGGTCGTTGCTGATGAACTACATCGACCTCAGGCAGACCAGAAATGTCCAGCTCACCTTTGACGCCCTCCTGGTAAGACTATTAAAACTTCTATTAAAACACAAAGAACCATCGTATAAGGAAAAGTATTTTAAATCAATTTATATCAGTGAACTTTGGAACAGCTCTGTATTTTTTTTTTTTTTAATTAGGATCAGCTTTACATATCAGTCTCTCTCAACTGTGTAAATGTAGTGTTTGTATATAGTATCGATTGAGGCCTGAACCAGCCGAGCAGCAGTTATCTAACTCGTGATCCAGTCCCTTCCCTCAGAGGAGTCTGTGTGTGAACGATAAGCTCTGTGGGTGGGACTGTGAGCTCTTTAAAGACCGCCAACTTTATCTTTTACACCACAAAACTGTTCTCTAGTTTTTAATGAAAAATAAGTTTAACATAAGCAGAGTATTAAAATACTAAATAATTTCATTTACAAACATCTGGAATATTGTAATTGGCCTTCCATACACAGTACCAAGAAACAAATAATAAACTTATTGAAGTCATTAAAAAGTAAATAATTAGTTAAATCAGTTGTTTATTACTATTATTATAAATTGTTATTATTTTTAGTTGTTTTTAAAATAAAAAAATGAAAACAATTTGTTGATTTGCAGTTTTCTATCCAAACAGACATTTTAGGATACTGCACAATGCTGTCGCACATTAACAGCAGCAGGTGGCGTAGTTGTCCCACTTTAACAGCGCTGTTACTTGTTTTATCCTATAATTGATCGTACTACATAAAATGTCTACCATAAGACATTAGCTTAAAATGATGTGTGGACACTATTTGAATTCACCTGAAGAGCAATCACTCTCCAGGTTAATGTCTTTTTTGCCTTTTTATAAGTGAGAATTTCAGAGTGGCGGTGCTGGAAATCGGACGGTGGCGTGAAGCTGCTGCCAGTGTGTGAAGTTATACATAGAAGATAATGGAGCCGGCTTATTTGATGCACGTTGTTCGACTGTCCGTGTTTTAGTCTTTAGGCTCGAACCCTTGTAACAGTCCACATTACAGCCCAACTGATGTTGTTTTACAGTATTTTATAGACAGTTTAAACTGTTTAACAGTATTTTATAGACAGTTTAAACTGTTTTACAGTATTTTATAGACAGTTTAAACTGTTTTACTTGTATATTTCCTTTCTTTGACTTTGTGTGGTACTGAAATGGGACCCAATCGTATGATGTGTTCACTGTCTCTTTATCGATTCACCAATGTGAGTTTAGATCAGATTTCACATTCATGGTGTGCTGTATACAACTGTTGTCCACTGGAGTACAGTTGGGCACATGTATTACACATGATCACTAATGAACTGATTAGTTTGCTGTTCAGTGTCTCTGGATGAAATTAAAGTTGTGAGTTTGTCTCTTTCTGTCTCTCCTCAGTATCTCGCCTCCCTGCTCCTCCATAAGAAGTTTGCAGCAGAGTTCATCGCTCACGGAGGAGTGCAGAAACTTCTGCAGATCCCGAGGCCGTCGATGGCCGCGACTGGAGTTTCACTCTGCTTGTACTACCTGGCATACAATCAAGATGCCATGGAGAGGGTACAGCTAACACACACACACACACACACACACACACACACAATTAGTTTGAGTATAAGACCCTCAAACAGAGATTGAGGCTATTTTAGCTGCTAATGTTTTCTTGTTAAAACACAGAGTATCTTGTATTTACTGAATTAAATTCAAGTTGTGGGGAACTTGTGGGATATGTGTTTATTTGAATATTAATTACAACCTCACAACAGGTGATCCAAACTCAGTCTGCTACCAGCTTGATCTTATATTCATACTTATAATGTTATTATCTGTTACACATTCTCATCACACGGTCAAAAACTTAAGAGTCTTAGAGTTTTATGGTCCACCTCCTCTCCTCATTGAGGTGAAACCCTCCGTTTAAAAGCACAAACAGAGGCAGAGTGAGCAGGCTGAGGTTTGAGCCTTTGTGTCCTGTTCTTTATCTCTACTCTGTGTGTGTTTGTAGGTGTGTACGCTCGCAGACGGGGTGCTGTCAGACATGGTGTCCTACGCTCTGTGGCTGTTGGAGTCGTCGCACGCTTCAGGCGTCTGCCACGCCACCATGTTCTTCTCCATTTCTTTCTCGTTCAGAGCGGTGCTGCAGCTCTTCGACCAACAGGACGGCCTGCGCAGGCTGGTCAACTTGGTCAGGACTGAATCTTTAAATGTTTAAATGTGGAGCATTTTTTAAAATATCATTGTTAAATGAATTGTGGTGTGTTTCTTCATTGGAAACCTTTTCGTTTTGATGCCTCCTTTTCTCCCTGTAGATCAGTACTTTGGGGATCCTCAACACAGACAGTGAGGTGTCCATAATGAGTGACGACCAGGTGTTCTCCAGCCGACAGACAGCCAAACACACCTGCATGGCCCTACGCAGGTACAGTAGATAGATAGATGGGTAGAAGTGTACGAATGTGTATGAAGAGGCCAGTGTCCCAGTTTTCCTTCATATGTTTTATCGTCACGCTTTTAAAAAAATGTTGTATATAGTTAAACTCAGCAGCAGTGACTTTACTTTAAAATGTCGAACAAAGTGTAAAGACTGATATCTGTAGTTGAGTTTTGTGTCCACGTAGTGTTTTTTACGCAGGCAGTGCACAGACAGCACAGAAGCTCTTTTCTGATAAGAGAAAAAACACTGCACATCTTGACAGTTTTGCAATTTGCTATTAGCTTAACAAAAGTGCTGTGGCTGTGTAAAGAAGATGAAATATCACTTTTCTACTTTTTTTTTAAGGTTTTTCTCGAGTTGTTGTCAACTTACCCTTCATTTTACCCAGTTCAGCTGTCCACCATGTGTATCTGTGTGTGTTAAACGACCAAAAATTACAGCAAAATGTGGAAGAGAGTGTCATACGATTGGGTCCTATTTCAGGGTGTAGTGTGATAACTGATGACTTTGTTCAGGTTCTTTGAGGCTCACCTGGCAGTAAAGGCTGAACAGGTCAAACAGTCCCTGCACTCGTCAGACGGAGGCACCGTCGTTCCCCAGCAGCCATTTTACAAGGTGCTTGCTTTATTTATCATCAGCGTGTTTGTACAGAAATGAATTAAAAGAAGTAAAAAATCTGTAAAGAAGACGCCGTGTTCCTCTTCTTTAATATATACCTGCTGTTTCCAGGCATACACGTACACCAGAGAGCAGGTTATTGAGATGATGGAGTTTCTCATCGAGTGCGGACCTCCTCAGCTCCACTGGGAACCGGTAGAGGTCTTCTACAAGTTGTCCTGCGTCCCTTTGATGCTGCAGCTCATATCTACAGCCTGTGACTGGAGGACTTACTATGGCAGGTAAAGTTACACACACAAGTACGGCATCATTGGTGGACGATCCTTTATTAAAAGAAACAATACTGCAGTGTAGAAATACTACGTAAAAGTACAAAAGAATTGGCATCAAAGTTTACGTAGAGCGAGCCGAGCTGCTGCTAACGTTAGCTCAGCTTGTTTCTCTGATAACTTAAAATCCAGACGGCCGATAAAATCTAGAGTTACAAAGCACCAAGATCTAAACAGTGGATGGTAAAATGTGGCTTCAGACTGGATAAGCAGTCAGGTTATGACAGCTTCCTCGTATAGTGACACATTTGCGACATGTAGCTGCAGCTCTTTCCGTCTGTCTGTCTGTCCAGGAGCGACACTGTGCGTTACGCATTGGACATCCTGGCCATCCTGATGGTGGTTCCTAAAGTCCAGTTGGTGCTTGCGGACACTGTGGAGGTTCTGGATGAAACCAGATCTCCTGTTTCCACTGTGGGTCGGTACAACTCAGTTTTCTCTTTCGGTTCTGTTTGACTGTGAACTTTCAGCCTTTGGATCTCTCTCTCTCTCTCTGGACGTGCGTCAACGTGTCTCTTGTATCTGCTGCAGGTATGAGCATCATTCTGGGTGTCGCAGAGGGCGAAGTGTTTGTCAATGATGCTGAGATCCAGAAGTCTGCACTACAAGTAAGCAGTAGGGGAGGTTGTATTAAACTTACTGACACCAACAGAAGCAATATATTATCAGATGAAGCTGTGAACGCAGCGTGGTGGTTATCAGTTTGTGTTCTTTCTGGGTTTGTTTGTTTGTCTGCCAACCCTCTTTCTCCCCTGTCCCACCCCAGGTGATAACAAACTGTGTGTGCGCTCCAGACCAGAGCCTGAACACTGTGGGTGCTTTTGCTGTCGCCCCCCTTAGGCCGTCCCTCCACCCCCAGCAGCCCCCCGCTCCCCACAACAGAGTGCTGGCCCACATGTGGCAAATGGTGCAGAACAACAATGGTATAAAGGTAAGAATGAAAGCTAATACGGGTTTATGTTGGATTCTTAAGTATTACTGTACATGAAGAGAAAATAACATCACCTCTGTCTCTCCAGGTGCTTCTGTCTCTGCTGTCGGTGAAGATGCCGATCACAGATGCAGATCTGATCCGCTCTCTGGCCTGCAAGGCTCTGGTCGGACTCTCTCGCAGCTCGGCCATCAGACAGATCATCAGCAAACTGCCGCTCTTCACCAGCAGCCACATTCAACAGGTCAGCACAAGTGCAGAGCTACTGTGTGATTAACACATGGTAATGAAACAAAGGCAACAGAATAAGTGATGACTTTTTTTAGGGATGCTAACATACTGAACTACAGTTAAGTTTAAAGCTGCAGTCAGATCAAAGTCTGTAAGAAAAGAGCTGCTAGCTTGAGTGTGGACTCATTTTCCACTAAGATGGAACCAGCTCTGTCCCGGTTTGTGCGCCTTATTTTTAACCAATCTGAGCATTTTTTGACCAAATATAAATAGTTTAAATATGTGTATGAATTGTTAAAGTTCCCAGCTGGAACCAAAAATAGCACGTTTCTTGACCTTAAGTGTCAGACTGTCTTATTCTGTAGGTCGTTCCTTGATCACAGTGGTTCTGATAAAAACTGGTGGAAATGTGGGCTGGTTCTGTAGTTAGCAACGTTCCAAGAATCTTAAACAGAACCGGTTCAAGAACCAGAGCTTAATTGGGAGAAAAACACTGTTTGGGCAGATTCAGATCAAATCTGTCGCTGTGGTTAAAAAACACCACTCCAGAATGAATGCAGATAATAAAAGTTACTTTACTTACTACTATACTTTTAAATTCAGAAACAAATTTGTAGGGTTCTACAACCATAGTAGAGGTTTGTGTTTCCTGATTTCCAGTTTATTCTCATGTTTGATTTCACCCACATGAAGAAATACAACCTCTTTTAATGTGCTGTTCTTTCTACCGCCCTAGCTAATGAAAGAGCCGGTGCTGCAGGACAAACGAAGCGAGCACGTCCGCTTCTGCCGGTACGCCGCCGAGCTGACGGAGCGAGTGTCGGGGAAGCCTCTGCTCATGGGCTCCGACGTCTCACTGGCTCGCCTGCAGAGGGCCAACGTGGTCGCCCAGTCCCGGATCACCTTTTCTGAGAAGGAACTCCTCATGCTGATCAGAAACCACCTCGTGGCCAAGGGGCTCCATGACACGGCGAACACGCTCGTTAAAGAGGCGAATTTACCCGCCGGAACCCACTGTCCGAACTCTTCCTCCTGCGTCACCCCCCCGCCCTCCTCCTCAGTGATTCCCAGGACTTGCCGGTTAGCTGGCGGGATCGCGGCTCGGTTAGCCGGCCACGTTGGCTCCTCTCCCGTCTCCTCAGTGGCCGTAGCCTCCTCCACCACTCCCTCTTCAGCTCGTTCACACAGCGTTCCTCACCCTTCATGCTCCTCTTCGTCTACCCCTGTCCTCCCCACTCCTCCTCCTCCTCCTCCTCATCTTGGACCTCACGTGCAGGGCTCGCCTCTGGTCGGACGAATTTTGTTCACACGGGAACGCCCGGTCGCCCATTGCAGCTCAGGGAAAAAGCTTCGCGCACTGAAGCAGAAGTCTGACCACGGTGCTTTCATACAGGTCAGTCATACACCAACACAGGGAGAGGAGTGTAGTAGGATCAGACTCAGGATCAGCTCCTGACCCTTGTTTCTCTCTTCCTCAGACTCCAGCCATGAAGAAGCAGCTCGAGCGCCACCTTCCTTCCCCGCCGACCCTCGACAGCATCATCACCGAGTACCTGAGGGAACAACACGCCCGCTGCCCCAATCCCGTCACCACCTGCCCCCCCTTTTCCCTTTTCACCCCTCACCGCTGCCCCGAGCCAAAGCAGAGGCGACAGGCATCGCCCAACTTCACCGCCCGCCTGGGGAGCAGGGTGCTGTACCCGAAATACGGAGGCGTGGATAGAGGGTGTCTGGATCGACATCTCATATTCAGCAGGTAATGAACGGACACTGAGGGTTGAACACTTCACCTGGCAGAGTGAAAGAGTCTGAGGCCTTTTTCTCTCTTTTTACAATCTCCGTTCAGGTTTCGTCCGATGTCGGTCTTCCACGAGGGCGACGGAGACGAGAGCGGTTTCACCTGTTGTGCCTTTTCAGCCCGCGAGCGTTTCCTGATGCTGGGA
Organism: Morone saxatilis; assembly: GCF_004916995.1. Taxonomy (NCBI): domain Eukaryota; kingdom Metazoa; phylum Chordata; class Actinopteri; family Moronidae; genus Morone; species Morone saxatilis. The sequence continues at coordinate 28,142,270 of NW_023339740.1, read as the reverse complement.
ACCTGCTCGGGTCACCTCAAGTTCTACAACGTGTTCTCTGGAGAGGAGGTGGCCAACTACACCTGCCACACGTCAGCCATCACACACCTCGAACCTGCAAGGGTGCGTTTGTACACACACAAGCACACACACACACACACACACACTGTTAGAATGAAATGTATAAAATAAAGGTCTAAAAAAGCCAGAAAAAATGACACTTTTGTCACCTTGTTTTCTGACTTTTTACAAACCAAATGGTTAATTGATTAATCTAGAATATAATTATTATTTGCAGCTCTACTTTTGAATGTAGGTTTTGTAAAAGTATTAAAATGAAACCATTCAAAGTTGTGTTTGTTTCTCAGGATGGGAAACTGCTGCTCACCTCAGCCTCATGGAGCGTCCCGCTGTCTGCTCTCTGGAGTATGGACAGCGTCTTTAGCATGAAGTAAAACTGTCACACACACACTCACCGTTTTTTACACCTTTGCACCTTTACACCTTACACCTTTTTAGTCCACTGTTTCTCATGATGAAGTGTTTGCTTTCTCTCTCAGGAACTCCTTTGTCGACGACCACTACGTCGAGTTCAGTAAACTCTCTCAGGACAGAGTCATCGGCACCAAGGACCAAGTCGCACACGTACGTTACGACTCGCTGCTGTCCCTTTTTCTTCAGTTCACCGTCCTCCTATGGACATCCTCTGTAACCTTTCATCTCTAACTGTTTCTTTGTTTATTTCTTATTAGTATTTTACTAATTTCCTCTAATCTTTAATGCGTGGCATGTAGGAAAATGAGGAAAAATCGCCCCAATACTCATTCAACATTTAAGTTCCTCTCTTTTAAATATGTTTTTCGTATTTCCAGATCTACGACATCCAGACGGGTCAGAAGACTCTGACCCTGAACGACCCCGCCCTGGCCAATAACTACAAGAGGAACTGCGCCACCTTCAACCCCACCGATGACCTGGTGCTGAATGACGGGGTGCTTTGGGACGTGCGGGCGTCGCAGGCCATTCATAAGTTCGACAAGTTCAACATGAACATCAGCGGCGTTTTCCATCCCAACGGCCTCGAGGTCATCGTCAACACGGAGATTGTATCCTCTGAACATCTGAAATCTAAATGTGGATAATCAGATGATTAATTACAGTTTTTAACAGTCAGTACGTCTAAAGAGGTGCATGAGTGTGGCCAGCTGCAGTTTGTCAGCCTTGACAGCCGGTTTCAGTGGGACCTGAGGACCTTCCACCTCCTGCACACAGTCCCTGCCCTGGACCAGTGCAGGCTGGTCTTCAACAGCAACGCCACCATCATGTATGGAGGTACGGGCTTTCTACTGTGTGTGTGTGTGTGTGTGTTACACATTACGGAGTCTGTCAGTCACTGTCTCAGTAATAACTGCTCAAACAGGATGTTGTTGACTTTCTCTCTCTCTCTCTC
>NW_023339740.1:28140368-28140741 GCF_004916995.1 Morone saxatilis | reverse complement strand
CCCAGCAGAGACCAGTAAAAACCTCATTCACAGATTCTCTCTCCGACTGAAACAAAGCAGGAAGCCAGGTCAGTGTTCATCCGAGTCTTTGGGAAATATTTATTATTCATCACTGCGGTCTCTCTGAACTTCAAGATAGTGAGACAATATCACAGATTCTTCCGTTGTCCTCCGGGACGTTGATGTGACGTCAACTTGCCTGATTAACTGACGCTTTAAAAGAGAGAGGGGGAAACAAAGTCCTGGTTGGGGTTCACATTGGGGTCCAGTCCCTCGGTCAGGAGAACCATCTGTCGCTGAGGGCCCGGAGGATCTGAACGTCATCGTCGGACTGCTCTGGGTAGTCTGCAGCACGAAGACACACACACACACA
>NW_023339740.1:28139130-28140312 GCF_004916995.1 Morone saxatilis | reverse complement strand
CTGTTCTTTTACATGAGGTGGAGGAAACTAATAATTCACCGTCAGATCAATAAATCATGACTGCAGGCGTGACAGTGACCTTAAAGGATCACTGAACCTGAATATTAATAATATATATTTCTAATTAATCCGATGAGCCAACTGACCACCATTACTTACAATTTGACGTGTCGGGGTCAAAATCCGATCCGTCGTCGCTTCCGTCCGAATGGTCCGAGTCTTCCGATTCATCGTCATCATCGCCGCTGTTGTCGTCGTCGCTGTTGCTGCCGAGAAGATCTGCGATCTGGAGGAAGGAGTGTGGAAGAAAACGTCATAAGAAATCCCCAACGGCTGATCTCAGGAAATCAGTTAAAACTGAATAAACTAATATTTAAAATGACTAAAGAGACTTCAAAACATGAGCTACCTCTTCGTCCGTGGGAGAGTTGGTCCCGTCCTCATTTTCCTGGTCGTCGTTATTGGCCAGTTCCTCAATGAGCGGGTCCGTGTCCATATCGTCATCGTCATCATCGTCGTCGTCGTCATCGTCAGAGTCCGAGGAATCATCATCGTCCTGGTCTTCATCCTGGAAGAGGAACAGAATGCATCAAAAACATCGATTCAGAGCAAACTGCTGAGTCGTCATTATCCTGGTGCTCATGCATCCTTACAGAAACAACGAGTCTCATACTGACAGGATTTATTTGAACTATTACCACAAACTCAAAGGACACGGCATTATAAGCATCTTCAATTAAAATAAAACGCTCAGCAATGTGAAGTTGTGTGTTCAGGTGTGTGTGTCTCACCTGATCGTCGTCGTCTCCCTCTTCTGCCAGTTTGTGTCGTCCCACCTCGTACAGGCGACACACCGTATCGAGGCTCACTGTGTCCTGATTCTACAGAGCACATAAAGGACAAACAGTGTTGGTGTATCTGCGCTTTCACACGTGCGTCCAATAAGGTTTCATATTTTCTGTTGAATTAAAACTAGACAACAAAAACAACACAAACAAACCTGGTTAAACAATTTGAGTAATTATTAATATGAAAGGATTAGTGGACAATTCACAAATATTCTGATAATTGATTAGTCATTGTGAATTGATAATGCGAAGAGCAAACATTCCTTAATTCCAGTTTATCAACTGTAACAACGTGCTGCTTTTCTGATAATAAACTATTTTTTTTGTTGTTATT
>NW_023339740.1:28138255-28139074 GCF_004916995.1 Morone saxatilis | reverse complement strand
TATTTTCTGACAACAGGAAATCAATTGTGGTATGTAACAACGCAACATCAGACTTTAAAAAGAATGTTTTACATTTTATGTTCAACCACACATCCAGCACACAAAACATTTCCTTGCACTGAATGTGTTAACTTATTGTGTAGTTTGTGTTTTGTACTGTCTCTTGTGTATTTGTTGTTGAGTTTTATGTATTTGTAAATGAGCTTAGGCTATAAATGGCTGAATAAGTGTATGTATATATCATTATGAGCATTATGGTAAAAGCTGGAGTGTAGAACTTCCTGCTTAAGAAAACATCGTCCCTCAACGGCCATATTGGAGGTCGTCTCTTCTTAAAGTTGGAGCCAGACACAGTTCAGTGTCGCCAATGAGCAGAAAGACACCGACGCTCTATCTCTCTTCCTTCAAGACATCAGAACATGCCCGAGACAACATGAACAGAGTGAGGCACAGTACCTCAATGACAGCCAGGTAGCAGTCTTTGGTGTCGGTGCACAGGTCGAAGATGTTCCTCTTCACGTCCACGGTGGCTGAAATAAAACCAAGAGTCTGAGTTACAAACCAAAGTCAAAGACTGATATTATAATATATCCACAGGAACCTCTGCAACTACTGCCAATGAGCTTCAAGTCTGCAACCGACAGGAAGTGCAGCCTACCGATGGGTTTGTAGTCCGTAGCGTCGAAGGTTCTGAAGGACGAGCCGAAGGGACTCTTCATCTGCTGGTCCATAGCGTCATCCTCATCGTCGGCCTGCAGCATTGCTGTTCGTGTGTGTGTGTGTGTGTGTGTGTGTGTGTGAGTGTGTGTGTGTTTTACC
>NW_023339740.1:28134006-28138155 GCF_004916995.1 Morone saxatilis | reverse complement strand
AACAATTGTGACTATACATTTGTAGGCATCGCATTGAATATATATCATAAAATAAATATCGATGAAACAAAAAATCATAAACATTGAACTCTCCCTTTAGCTTCAACTAACCATTTCATTTCTCACAAATAAACTTCAGGAAAAAAAACAGCTTTGTTTCAAGGTTTTTTCAGTGCAACTACAGCAAGCCTACATGGACAAACAAACATTCAGCCACAGTAAAATGTCTGACTGTCGACAACAGAGAACACATCTCATCAGTAGCTCAAAAATAAACTATATCATAAAACTTCAGCATTGAATCACAGATTTCCTCATTATATTGACAAGTAGAAATCAAACATCCTTTGGCAAGACTAAAGTACCATTACAGTTCATTTCACATCCATAATAATGTAAAAAACAACACTGAGGCATATAAATATTTCCAAGTAGCTTCTGTGTCACGTAAGACCTTTATAAAAGACACCTCCACCTCCACCTGTCGATGTCACTATACCAGTGAGAAAGGAGTCACAATCTTAACCAAAGTCATTTTATAACAATCTTTGATCTGATAACTTTCTATCTCATCTGGACTCTAACAACCATCTTCATCCAGTTACATTATATTGATTGTAAGCCTGAGAACCAGAGATCAGCTGGTACAACACCTGATCTGGTGGTTTTTGCCCCTGGAGCCCTATTCACAAACACTCTGAGGGAACTAGAAATATCTCCCATTGTCAAGTTGTCCCTAAGGTTCCTCCTATTTACAGGAGTAGTGAACAGCGTTTCTGTGGCACTACAACATTATGGGATGGTAATGATTCTTCCTCAGGTGTTACCAGAGTTATGGCTTGTAAAAAACTTTAGATTTTGATTGAAAAACGCATGAAAATATATTATGCCTTGTTACAGTGAACTGACTAAAATGGCTGATTGACAACATGACATCTATAAAACACACAATTGTTGACATAAATGTAAATAGTAGCTCAAAAATAAACTAAAGCTAAAACTGCATTATGTATTCTCATCTTAACTTTCTCTTTCTTGTCGTTATATGGTGGGCTCGTACGAGTGTACCACGTCAGATTCAGCAAACACTACCTAATACCTAACTTTAGATTTCTGTGTAAATGACCTGTGTAAAAATGATGAACTCCACCTGTGCATAATGGAGGAGGCTGTGTGAGGAAGTTAATTACTGAAAATAATATGGAAGAGTAAAAATAATAACTTTACCAGCTCAGAGACTGAAGTCTAGCTCTGGGAGATCAACAAAGGAAAGTCAGTTTAACAGCATTAGCAGTGGAATTAAAGGACCTGCTAAAGCCGAGCAGTGGGAATGAATGAACCCTCTCTCCCTGTCTGCCCCTCCAGTCTGAGCAGAGAAACTCACAGAGGAGAGACAGCGGTAGAGAGCCGACACAACTGTCTGTGCAAATGAATAAAACAAATAATGAATTAATGTACTCTGTGAAAAAAGTTGTAGAGCATTTATAAACTAGGTCTGTGTCCAAAATCACTGCTGCTAAGTTATCTATGGGCAGCAGAAGAAAGCCCTGTTTTGCCCGTTGGGGCGTTCTAATGAGGGTGTGACATAACTGGTTAATGCCCTACGAGGTGTCCATCATCAGGAATTAATGGATGACCTATTATACAAAAGAAATTCCAACTACTTTTGTAATATTCACTTTCTGCCTAAAAATGCCTCCAAACATTGCAACATGCGTCGCAATTCTTTTTTTAAGATGCAGCGAAATATACAGATCTGACCTGCTGCATCGCTTCACACTGCGTTAGCTTTGTTGCTGCACGAAAACTCACTTTGCTGCGTGATCCTCGCTGGTATGTGTGCATGTGTGTGTCGCTGCTGTAAACATACTCGATATGTCCTGAAGGTAACACATGTGAAAAAGAAATGGCTGAAGCTTTGATTAGCACCCAGCAGCTACTCAGTGCACTGTGGTAGATTTCCCTCCCTCATTGACCAATCGATTGGTTGAAGAATAGGTAGTAACAAAATATTCCTTGGTTTACTAAAGCCTTACACAACTATCGTGGGACCAACTCCTGCTAAATGAATGTGACAGATAAACATTGGCCACTGATATCAGTGAACGCTGTCTAATTTGCTGACGTCAATCAACAAGGCAAATATTTGCCAATACACCGGGGCATCACTAGATAATATCATCACCTAAATCAATGTGATGTAATGTTGTCACATTGTTGTACACAACAATGTGAATGTGAATTCACTCTATCACTTTAACACTACCACTACACAACTTGCTATAATAAACTTACATAATGACAATCAGAGGTCTCTAAATGAAGTCTCAGTGGATTTCTGAATATTATTGATATGTTGATAAAATCCATTATATATAAACTAACCTTTGTTGCAGCGTTTCTTTACAGCTACAAGCAAAACTTGACCTGCAGCAAGAGTTGAAACTCCCAAAAAGAATCCACCTAACCATCCTGTGATGTCCACTGTGCTGCATTTGTCTTCAAACAGTTTCTCTGAAACACAAAACCCCGGTGTGAATGTAATCGTACATCATGTATAGCACAAAGGTTATAGCCTACACAAAAGAAGGTGGTGGACCTGAAATACTTGAACATCTGAAAGTATTTGCAGACTAAAAACACTACGAGAGAAAACTCACCTGACACAGTGATGTTACGGTCAGTCACGTGGCCGATCTCCTCCTGTGTGACTACGCAGTGGAAGCGGTTGGTTTTGGTCTTGCTCACAGTAGTTTGGAGGGTGACGTCGTAGCTTCCTCCTCTGTCTGAGACCTGTGGCTCCTCAGCAGGAAGGATGTTTCCAGCACTGTCCTTCCATTGGAGCTTTGGCAGTAACTTAACATCTTGTACGTCACACCTGAGCAGCACCCCGAACTGTGTGACATCAGCGATTGTGATGAAAGGCCTTGATACTGCAACTGTGGACAGAATGAAGAACAGCTTATGAGCAACAGTTACAGCACTAGAACTATTCTTTTTTGTAAATGTGCAGAATGGTGTGAGTAAGATATATGATATATATATATGAGATGAACTGATTTTAATTCTTTGCTGCAGGATTTCTTTGCTAATAGGTCTACCTGTTAAACTAAAGTATGTAATATACAGTAACATACACAATGTATAATAACTGCTAACCAAATCCTGTGAACACTAAAGCTTTACAAAAGCTGAAATCGGATGAGACCTGACAGGTTCAGTTTAGTCCAGCCTTAATTAATGACAGATAGCCCCTGTACTCACATTAGCATTACACCTGTAGGCTGTTGTGGCAATAACATGGTGCTGTTTGGTGCCAAGTGGAATAAACCATATAGTGAGCAGTTCCAAAGATAAGATACATAATTTACATACAGACAGATAAGGAGAAATCTGTGGTGAGCATTGATATTCACTGATCTCTACATCTACAACGTGTGCACTACAACAAAAGAAGAACTGGGAAATATAGATGCAAGCGTTGTCCTGTATCATAGTGAGCCAACACAGTGTTCAGTCGAGTTCGAGATGCTGCGTACTCTACAGACGTAGAGATCAGTAACATCATCAATATCGGGACCTAACACAGATTTCTCTTTATCCGTCTTTAAACATCACTGTTGATCTAAAAGATATCTAATCAACATTAATATCTGATCTGGAACATTAGATATAGATATCTCATAATTACAATATTATGTGTTAATATTTATTGTGGAGAGCAGCTCAGAGTTGGATCTGCTGAGTTCTCACTGGTCATTAATTACCACATTTTAAGAAGAAGGTAAAAAGTTTTGAATAGTTTTGCACCTCAAGTTCATGAAGTTACTGAATCAAACGTTCTGAATGATACTGAGGCCTAGAGAGTTGTAGCACACAGTACAGATACAGAGATCAGTGGCTTCACTCACGTCTGTTTTCTCCTGATCGGTCTCTGAGGACAGGAACTGAAAGACGAAGAAGAACGGGTGAACGGGTGTGATATTAACTTGTCATATGTTCTTAGTGTATGGAGTCATTTTTCAACATCTAAAGTGGTGTGAGGAAAAACACAACAAAGAAAAGCCCACAGACTGTATTAAATGAGGGAGCTGCATGTTTTAACTATCAGTAGCCAACATAAATTACAGATGCAGAAAAACTAATCCA
>NW_023339740.1:28131772-28133906 GCF_004916995.1 Morone saxatilis | reverse complement strand
TATTTTGCCATGTTTTTCAAAAATATTAGAAAAAATCATATACAAAAGGATCCTTTCTCATGTAGATTCTAATTCTATAGGTAGATAGATTGATAGGTGTATTTTTCAGCCCTGTGCTGTGGTTGTTTAAAGGCCTCTGTGCTTTATTGATTAGATTTGATTGATAGCTAGATTTAAAGGTGCTGTGGGTGTTTTCAGCCCTGTGCTGTGTCTGCAGGCAGCAGCAGCCTGAGAGGAAAACACGACTTCCTGCTTCAGGAAACATTAAAATCTGTTTGTTGTTTGTGAAGGAAGTCCTGCTGTTTGATTACGGCCTCCTGCTGACTCTGGATCAGAGACTGGTTTCAGACCAGATCATCCACAGACACATACCGTCTGTGCTCCCAGCATGCACTGCAGGGTAGAGTCCGCCTGCTGGACGCTGCTGACATCAGAGCTCACAGTACTCTGTGACATCATATGTTAATAAATAATAATATTATTATGTGTTTATGTTTTGATATCATATCAATACATAAACAGAGAGCTGATGGAATAACAGAAATTAAAGATCTCATGATGATAAAAACACCGAAACAGACTTAAATTTGATTTGTCAATTTGAAAATGAGAAATAATTAAAGATTTCAGAGACTTTTGACGGCTGTTTTGGGGAAAAGAGACGAACACACAAAGCTGGAAGAAACTAAAATAAATTAGCTTTAAGTTTTAGATAGTGTAGATGTAGATTTTACGAGGAGCACCTGAAGGCAGCACTTAGCCCATCACTTCTGACCTCGTATTTTTCAGATGATTGATCCCTGAATGGATGGAAACTGCATTAGCCGGAAACATTAGCAGCTTAATGTGAAAGCAGCTAATGTTGTTGTTGATGTTAGCATTTAACCTAGCATTAGTGTGTCCCCACAGACCATCAGAGTGTCTGTTCGGGATAATGGAGTCTGCACATTAACAAACAGGAGCCCTGATCATCATCACAAGTACCTGACGGTGCTTTTATCTGGAAATAAGGACCCTGTGTCTGGATAATCAACGTAATCATCGTTTTAATGGACAGTGTGTGGAAACATGCGGAACAGTTCCTGTAGCACACAGTCAGTGCTCAGAGCGGCTCTGTGGGAGCTCTGTAGTGTTTCAGTGTAGAAAGAAGCAAGGTAACAATGATATTCAGCACTTCCTGTAGTTTTCCTATCGTGTGTTCACAGCACCACCTTGTGGTATAATGTAGGATAGAGCAATTACTAGTAAACATCCCCTTTTCTTAGTCTTAACAACAATATGCTATGCTTTCTTATAACTCATCACTACCTGTTTACTCCAACGTAAATCAGCTCAACGGTCTACTAACGGACAGTGAGGACGTCTGTGACAGTTTACACATAATCACTCATTGTTTGGAGGCAGAAAAATCACAATCAGAACACACTTTTTTATTTTCAATCCTTGAGGCAATATGGTGGCTACGGTTGCTCTGAGCACTTCCCAGCTCGACTGTTCTTTCAGTGCCAGTCTCTGGCGGATCTGGAGGTTTTGGAGGTCCGCTAGGCACTGAGGCCAAATGGGAAGCATGCCATGTTTTCCCATCCTCCAGGATGTAGGTGCTAGGACCCACCTGCTGCTGCTCATGATGGGTACAGAGAATTTCTGATGGTCCTTTAACACATGTACTGGTTTACGCACTCTCTTTCTCTGAAGGAAGGAGTGCGAGCTCCCGTCTGGTGTCACAGTGTTATGTTAGATTGGTGAAGGTGCCACGAGGCATGCTGAGGAGCACAATATGAAAATCAGTTGTTGCACCTTTCCACGGCTTGTTTTGGAGGATAGCAGCTTGGATACATCTTTTGAAGACTGTTGAACGTCTCTATTGCACAGTTGGCTGATGGAGGAATGAAGAGAATGCAGCAGCCGTAAACTGCAGTCCATTATCAGTGACCAAGGACTCTGGGTGGCCATCGCAGGCAGACTCACTGCTGACGAATCTAAGCACTGTTCCTCTTTGAGTAGAAGTCAGTGAGACTGGTTGTCAACATGCAGGCCCAAGTTGCTGTTTCACAAGGTCCAACAATATCAGAATCAGAAATACTTTAATAATTTACAATATCCAGGCCCGGTTCTCTGTATGTTCTCTGTAAGA
>NW_023339740.1:28128097-28131672 GCF_004916995.1 Morone saxatilis | reverse complement strand
GTTGCTTCTACCCTGCAGTAGAGACCCTTGTGCACTGTGGGATTTTATAACTGAACTTTATGAGCAGGACACGCACTTTTACTTTGTCAACTGTTTGGAAATCTGATGTAGAGGAGGTTGTGGACCGCCGCCTATAGGAAGTATGAAGTATGAAATAACTTAACGCAGTGGTTCCCAAAACTGTGTGAAAACTGTACAATGAACCCAAATAGTGAACTATTTAAGTAACTGCAAGAAGTTTTTGTAAAACGTGATTTGGACAAATTATGTGCAAATTATTTCCTGTTTAGGGAGCTTGTTGTCTGTATTATGTATTTTTTTAAATAATTTTTAACAAACATACATACTTAACTTCTTTTTTTGGTGAATTCTGTGTTTTATTGGCTGCTTGGCCAATGTTCTATTAGACATTTTACTTTACACACTTCACATTTACTTTTCTTAAGGGAAGGAGATGCTGAGATATAGGTCTACTGTGTATATTTTAATGTTTTGTAGCATGCCTTAAAATCAAGAAAGCCTCAGGACCCCCAATGAAGCTTTGGCGACCCAGAGTGGGGTCCGGATGTCCAGGTTGGGAACCACTGATGTGTAAGGTTTGCCAAATATACAAGAAGGCCCAAATAATTAACAATAAATTGTAGATAACGCTGCACAAAGTTTATAAAGTTTCTCTTCACTCAGTAACTCCCAAAACTGTCAAAACTGTATTGCCGTTACTAGTTCAGTGGTCAAATCAGTTGAAACAGTGTTCACCAACACCTGCTGCTTATCTCTGCAGGTAAAACAGCCCTAGCACGTGATTTGCTAAATAAACATTGTGTTTCCGAGTACTTACAGGATGTCAGTTCAATAGGTGGTCATTGTATGTGGCCAAGGCAGTCATATGGACACACAGCTCCATATTAACATAAAAACAACATAAAGATATAATCTGTCTTTCTTACCGTTTTCATGTCCAAGTATTATTCCAGACAGCAGACAGAGACACAGGATCATAAGTAAAGTGGTGAGCTTCATCTTTCTTAGTTCTTCTGAAGAAACCTTAGGTCTAATATCAACTGTTAGATCACAATTCAGTGTTAATAACTGAGATATTTGAGGTTAAATTTCCAGAATAAACTGGTTGCAGACAGCTGTTCCACACCTGTACAAGGAAAACAAATCCCATTGGATACTTAAAGACAGGATTTAACAAAGACAAGCCCCCGGAAGTAACTTAAAGTGCAATTCTTCAGAATAAAAGCATAATGTCATGAATGTTGTTTGAAGCTTTTAACCAGCATAGATGACTGTTGTGTTATGTTTGACATGTTGACTCTTTCATTAACTGTCCATCAGTCAGTGTAAGCAGGTCCTGATGGGACCGGCTCCAGCATCCTTCAACCCTGGATGGGAAACCAGAAAGTAGACTGGATGGCGGATCATTATGTGTCATTTTAAACATCAGACTGCTCTTTTTTTATTGTGATTGCAAAAAAGGCTAAAGAACCATCACCCATTTCATTATTTACAACTGGCTTTTTCTACTTTGACATTTTGAAATGTCTTTCTGGCTTATTGAAAAATGTTTACACTGAAGGGTACACAACAGTGTTTATATTGGATTAAAGAGACACAGTGTGTGTCCACATGTAAAGAAAAGGAAACTCTACCACCAATGGAAGAAACATTGATTATAAAGGCAGAGTCTGGCTGAGATTTTCAACTTGAGAAAGGCACAACATGCAGACTCTCCATCAATAACTCAAACCTCTCATCTATCTGAATAAGTAAAATGATGGATTATTGGGTCTTTGATGGATACCTTATATTCCAGTAAACTCCTGCAGGCCTGTTCTTCAGAACCACACTCAGAGAAAACTTAAGCAAGTTAAAGACCTTGGGCGTTATTTGATGGGCATTTTTATAAACCAGTAAATGTGTAATTGATGAAACTTAGATAATATGCAGACTAATTTATAATGAAAATACTCAGTAGTTGCAGCACTCATGTGAGATTTCACTTAGCTGCTGTGATTATGAAATATCAAATTCAGTCAATATCAAGGTCTCTCAAACTATATTAAAGCTTTTATTTTGAAGGAAAATAGAACCCAGAAAGTTTTTCCCTTGTATTTTTGGGACTTCTGGTTCAGAGAAGGGGTGGGACCTGTCAGTGTGTGGAAAAGTGTCAGTGTTTGGGACCTGCCTGTGGGCTGATGTTTTTACATCCTGTGTAACACAAAGATTATGTTTCAAAGCATGCTAACTCCCCACTATTATTCAGAATATGAGAACATTCCCCTTTAATGCCATATTCCTTACTTGTTGCCTCATATCACTTTCTGTATAAACTTACAAACTAAAAATGTATTTATCAACCTAATGTTTACCTGAACTCAAAGATTAAACCTGCAGGAAATATCTCCTAACTGTAACTTCAAACTGAGATCGATTTAAGAAGATACACAGAGTTTGTACAGTCACTGCTGGCACAGCTGCAGAATGATCTCTAATGAAGAGAATCTCCAGTTGTTGCTCTAATCTGAGATTATATTAAACAGGTGTGATGATTCAACCAAATGTGTTGAGTTTAAAGCTTTAAAACTCTTTAAATGTTTTATTTTGAAGAGAATGTCCCAACATAACTAGAGGTGTTTAGCTGTAGTTTACTGTTGCACATCGTTTCTCTATGTTTAAGACAATCACAGTATAATTCAAGTTCATTGGAATATGTTTCTAATATAAGGAGAACTTTTGAGCTCCAACTGTGTTTTTAGCAAATGTAAAATCCAAATATAAAAGTGTTGAATAAACTGTATTTAGATCAAACCTTCTAAGGACGACTGCTGTATAAAACACTGGTCAGAGGTCAGTTGCAGAAGAAAAGAACAGGCATGATTTCTCACTTATATATTACAAATGTTTCACTTTTAACTCTACCTGATGACTACCCTCAGTATGAGCAGCAGTGTGGTTTGAAGCTGACGTTCACAGTCTGGTGTAAAGCTCAGTTTTTAGATACTCGTTCTTTGCTTGTGTATTTACATTTTATGCAACTTTATAAATCTACTTCACCACATGTCAGAGAGAAATAATGCACATTACACATTTTATTTCACAGCTATTCATTTACTTTGCAGATGAATCACAACTAAAACCTGATATTAAATATGATGTTATTGTAGATTAAACAGTATAAATTCATTAAAATTAACTCCACTTTAACCAACTTCAATATTACATTGCTACTTCAATGTTAATATGTGTATCTAAAAAGACAATCCAAGGACCTTTACATGTAATGAGGTAGTTTTAGTGGTGGAAAGTAACTAAGTATACTAGTATACTACTTCTGCTCCACTTGGGTTCAGAGGGGACTGTTGTACATTTTACTGCACTACCTTTATCTAACAACTAGTGGTTCCCAACATTTCTGACTCATTGCCTCTTAAAATAAAGCAGTGTGCAGCTGAGGCTCCTTATTCTTGTCCTGATGTCCATGATTCATCAGCTGTTGCACCAGAGACTCTCCACCTCTAAACATCTCAAATGGTTTTATTTAAATTACTGTTCAAGGCCCAAAGAGCTCA
>NW_023339740.1:28127554-28128081 GCF_004916995.1 Morone saxatilis | reverse complement strand
AAAGACAACTTAACAACATTAACTCACTGATTGGAAGAATATCTCATCAACAAGGAAACTTCCAGTGCAAATAAACAGACTTAAATATTAAACAGACAATCTACCACTCACATTAGTGCAGTGTGTATGCTCACTATGTGTAATGACAGTCAGAATATATTCTAGTGAACAAACGACAAGGCACACTGAAACAGAAGAAGGCTGGTAACTGTCTCTTGAAATATAAAATATAAAATACAATACATACTCACTCATCTTTTCTTTACTGCACATTATTACAGCATTAATTAGATTTAATGATCAATCACACATTGGTTCTAGAAGATTTAAGCACCATGATGAAAACAATCTAAAACAATGTAACTTAAAATTTTATTTCACATGGATGTAAAAAATATTCACACAAGCAATAAAATATTTACGAGCTGCAGTTGAGCTGGACGACTCATGACAATAAAATATGGACCTAATATTATGAACTGAAACCAGAGTTTAACTCTTTAACTGATTCCTTCAGTGAGGAATAT
>NW_023339740.1:28126997-28127454 GCF_004916995.1 Morone saxatilis | reverse complement strand
TGAACACAATATAAAGAAAAGCTTCTTAAGGACAGCTAGTTATGTAATAATGGGATGTTGGTGCAATTTGGTGATTAATGACGACTGAAAGATTTCTGATATAAGTCTGGACACTAAGAGTTTCTGAAAATATTTTTGGTGTAGATCTAGAAAACAATTTCTATGTCACTGAAGTTAAGCTGAAGAATAAAGTAAAACAATTCATTTTCTGTAGATCATAAAATCAATCGACAACAATTTTCATAACTGATTGTTTGTTATGTATCAAACAAACATTCATCACTTTCTGCTTTTCTCTGTTCTGAATCAGTGTAAACCGACTATCTTCTATCGATTGTTGGTTGGATCCTGAGACATTATGAGGGCACTTTCACTGTTTCAGATTGATCAATAATGGAATTAGCTGCAGTCCAACATTAAAGTAATGAAACATAAACAGATATATAATATAACCATA
>NW_023339740.1:28126399-28126954 GCF_004916995.1 Morone saxatilis | reverse complement strand
GAGTCCTGACTGATGATGTCACTGATTTCTACATCTGCAATGTGTGTGCTACAACTTTGTCTCCCACAGGATGTGAATTATTCCCAACTTTAAATACACTGTTCTGTAGTTAGAGCCAACACAACAACATCTTAAGCTCAGACGCTGCATCAGCTTCAAGTGATCAGTCAAAGTGTTTCTGTTTCCACTGCACATGTAGAGCTCAGTAACATCATCAGTATCAGTGTCTCTGTAGGGAAGCTTCACAAAGCTCTCACTGGTCATTAATTACCACATCTTTAGAAGAAGGTAACAATGCTTCAAATACTCTGTCCAATCAAACAGCACTGGAGAGCTTCTGGCTCTAGAGGACCAAACCAAAGTCTGATTCAATGACTGAAGTCATCAACTAACATGTAGTTTGTTCACCTGCAGTTATGCAGCTCTTTTCCCACATTAACCTCTGAGCCTGTCTACCTGCTACACTGTGAGAGAACAACAAAGTTCAACATGAAGTTACTGAATCAAACGTTCTGAATGATACTGAGGCCGAGAGAGTTGTAGCACACAGTACAG
>NW_023339740.1:28124738-28126313 GCF_004916995.1 Morone saxatilis | reverse complement strand
TTTAATGTTTTCATGAGTGACATTATGAACTAATGGAGTAAAACACAATCAGAGTCACTAATTCACACAGCAAAGGCCACATATTTAATGAGGGAGATCCATGTTCAGACTATCATTGATCCCACTCTCATGTCTGTGTAGTAACTATGAAGCTACAGCCATCAATGTCAGTTAAGCTTGCAGCTCAGAGAGGCTAACTTTGGTCGCAGTCTGCAGGTGAGTCATTGGATTCATAGGAGGAGGCGGGAAGCTGCCACCACATACGTCTCCTGCCTCCAGATCAGTCAATAGCTAAATTCAGATGCACATCTCCCAACAAAAGAGGACACTGAAAGGATGTACTGGTACTCATATCCACATAATTAGTACAGTTTAAACTTCCTTCCACAGTAGTAATCTTTTATTTAACACAACTTCACTTCTCACGGAAGTAAGCCGGCTGAAGGACAGTATCTTTCAACTGCACTCTCTCTCTCTCTTTCTTTCTTGGATAAACAAAACCACACATGCTTTCTGGTTACCTCTCTTCACATTTACGTTTAAACTACATACTTTAAACATGTAGTAGCACTATGGAGCGGTTTTTCTAAGAGTGGGCCTCAGTTTGACACCATATACATACACAGTTGGTGGTTTCACACTGTTGTGATGACCTACAGGTGGTAGTAATGTGTCAGGATATGCAGCAATGCACCATCAGTGCCTCCTTGTGTAATTATCCAAGAGATCAGATTGTTGCTGCCTGAATTTCTACTCTATCAGTCAAACACTGCAAAAGTATAATATGATGGGTCAGAGGAAAAGTCTCAAAACTCCTAAAAACTAATGTCTAACAAACAAACCTCCAACACTGACTGCATGAATATTACCAGGTCTTACTATCATAGTTTGTTTACCTTTGTGTTTATTTGGTGTAATACCCTTCTTTGAACACTGGGGTGGCAGTCACCTAAAAATAGGACCTGTGCCATTTATTGTTAGGAAGCGGGATTTGATGGCAGCCAGGGTGTGTGTTTGCATCATTGGTGGGAGGGCCACTGGATTTTTATATAACGACCATGGCATGTGATTAGTCTCGGAAATTTGGTTAAGCTGTGTCGACTGGTGTGATTTATTGCTCCTTCTGGATGGAAAGGAAGTTTGTAAAAGTCGTAGTAAATGTGCAGCAGCCGGCGTCTGGACTATTGTAATTGGTCTGGATTCCGTTGTACACAGCTGCATGCCTTTCAACACTATAGGTCAGTTAATGTCAGCTGGTCAGGCTGACAGGCCTAAATCATGAGCATAGCAGTGTAAATTACCTTGATTCTTGATCACATACATTTCTACTCAGAAGAGTTTATTTGTACGTATGATTTATAACGTCGTCAGGGTGTCAGTTAATTTATCAGCTGTCTGGTCTCAGATAGAGATTTGTTGCCAGGAATATTCGGGACAAACATTTTTTCTAGTCAACTAGTCTAAATGTAGACAAAAATGCCTCAATGTTGATGCCACCTTTTGCTGATGTTTAGTAGTTGGTTCTCGTTCTTGGCTGGGATTGATTGTCTGGCATGGTGTAAAATTAAAATATTG
>NW_023339740.1:28124311-28124595 GCF_004916995.1 Morone saxatilis | reverse complement strand
TCTGCATGTGTAAAATTAAAAATAAAATTGTACTTTCTAAAGTTCAAGATTCAAGATTCAAGAGGTTTATTATCATATGTACAGTAAGAAACACAAGGTTTGTACGTACAATGAAAATCTCACTTTGCCCGACTCCCTGAGGCAACACACAAGTAGAAGAGTATGAAAGTTGGATATATTAATCCATTTATTTCCTAAATTAAAACAAATATTTTCCAATAAACTTGTACCAATTAGTGTGCACCTTTAATAGACTTGTGGAAAGAATATTAAAATGCCCCTTA
>NW_023339740.1:28120929-28124286 GCF_004916995.1 Morone saxatilis | reverse complement strand
CCCTTATTGTTATGTTAGCCAAAGATTCATGGCGCTGTGATTTTGTAGCGACTAACCTTGATGCAGTGATTTTTTTCCACGTGGCTGAATATAAAGTATTACATATATTGTGATGTGAAGAACAAAGCAATGTAGATGGATATTGGCATCATTGATGATATCAAGGTCGTACAGAGAATATATATATAATAACAGTATATAATGATAGGTTTCTAAGTTGTTAATAAGTGGTTGCTAGAGTAATTGCAGTAGTAAGGCTCTTGCTAACGTGTTCTGGGTGGTTGTTATGTGGTTGGATGGTAATCAGGGTTAGATGGTTGCTATGGAGACTCTGCGTGGTTGTACTATTACTGTGTAGCAGAGACAGTATTATTATACAGTATTATCAAACTTTTATTGACCCACATAAAAGGAGCGCTGTGTTTACATTTGACCTCTGACCTCATAGATGGCGAAGCCAATGGTGTGTACGTCTTGGCCGTGGCGGCGGTAGCGACGGCGGTCTTTTCTGCATTAGAGCCACCAGGAAGCTGCAGGCGGCCTCCCCGTCGTCATCCGGGGGTCAGTCGCCCCTGTCCCCCCTCCAGCAGAAAAACAGATTCTAATAGCTTGAGGATTTTGATCCAGAACGTGTCTGCCAGGGCAAGGCAAGCAAAAGCAATCATGGGATTAATGTAAGTCATTGTAGAGAGAAACCCCAGATTGGATTCATGCTTTTTATTGTTATATTGATTATCTTTATTCATATATTCATTATCTTTATTGTTATATTCATTAATCTATTCATATATTGATTATCACTCACTGGGATGGTTCCTGCAGCCTCCAGCGGTGCTTCCTCTCCTCCAGCCGCCCTCAAACATCGTCGTGTTCCAGAAACTGGTGGAGTCTTCACTGAGGGCGTCCGGGGTCAGATTACAGATCTCCAGTCTGGAGAACTGACGTAAAAACTCAGAGAAGGACATCCTGAGAGACAGACAGACACACAGACAGACAGTCGGTTGTTTATTTATTGTTTTTTTCCTTTAAATAAACCCTGATGAACTTTCCAGCAGAAACCTACCAGAACTCTCCATCCTCCATCTTACAGAGCATCTCGTCTTTCTCTGCAGCGTCGATGGAGCTCCACTCTGAGCAACTGACACAACCAGAACACACACATTCACATTATTCACGTTCTTCACGCTCTTAACATTATTTACATTTTGCACGTTGTTCACATTGTTCACGTTGTTCACATTATTTACATTATTCACATTGTTCACATTGTTCACGTTCATGTTGTTCACTATGTTCACGTTCACATTATTTACATTATTCACGTTGTTCACTATGTTCACGTTGTTTAAGTTGTTCACATTGTTCACTATGTTCACGTTATTCACAATGTTCACGTTATTCACGTTGTTCACGTTGTTCAAATTGTTCACATTTTCCACATTATTCAGTGTCCATTCTTCCATATTCTATAAAGTAAAAAGTATAAAGTGAAGCACTGACTTGTCGCTCCAGGTTCCAGTCCACTCCACCTGACCCCAGGGGTTCCTGATACGGATCAGACGCTCTGTCCGGCCACGGTGCTCCACCTGCAGAGAGGACCAAAGACATTAGAAACCCAACTCAAAGGCTGGACCGATGCAGTCTGATGTGAGCTCACCTGTCTGAGTCCGGTGACAGAATAGGCATGGCCTTTGACCAGCTTCTTGAAGGTGACCGCCTCCATGTCGAAGGCGCTGGTGATCTGAGGACGGAGACAGTGAACACATCACAGACCTGTTACTGGTTCTGTTGGAGATATTGTTAGTGAGGATGGTCTGAGGGTGAGACTGACGTCTATGGAGCAGCCCAGCAGAGAGCCTCTCTCCAGAGCTTTGCTGATGATACGATAAAGATCTCTGGGTGCTTTCTTCAGCTCATACATCTCCGACACGCCGCCCGTAAAGTCCTCGAAACCTTCAGTGGTGCTGCCGCCGGATAACGCCTCATACGAGCCGTTCAACCTCAAAACACACAGTAAATAATCAGTAAACACACGCTGAATAATCAGTAAACACACGGTAAATAAACAGTAAACACATGGTAAATAATCAGTAAACACGCTGAATAATCAGTAAACACACGGTAAATAAACAGTAAACACATGGTAAATAAACAGTAAACACATGGTAAATAATCAGTAAACACACGGTAAATAATCAGTAAACACACGGTAAATAATGCATTATGTATCAAGCATGCATCAGTTCAATAAATTTAACTTTTCAATTCAATTCAATTTTATCTCAGGACACCTTTCAAATAGAGCAGGTCTAGACCGAACTCCTTTTAACAATTACAGATACCCAACAGTACCACCATGAGCAAGACCTTGCAACATTAATATTAATATTCTGAAGAGCTGACACAGAAAACCAGGAGGAGAGAGAGAACAACAACAAACTGCAACAACCCGGTTCAACACCAGTAACAGATACAGCAAAAAATAATTAATATTTCTAATTGCCAGCAGTTAAACAATGACCTATAGGAAAGGTAGGGGGCGCTACAGCATCCTTACTTTCTGGGCTGATGAGCACAGCCGAACCCGGACCGAATACAGCATGTGATGCTGACGGAGGACAGTTTGGCACCCCAGGAGTCTGCTAACGTTATTGTGGAGCTACACTCTGCTCTGGCAGACTGCTATATACTACTATACATATGTCTTTTTTATCTTTTAACCATCTTCAAAATGTGGCTGTCTTGTCAACATAGATTAGCCTAGCATAGCATATCTAAGTACAGGAAAGGAGTAAGGTGACCGAGGTTTGCTCAACTGTGATTGGAGCACAGAGCAAAAGGGGGCGTGGCTTAAGAAGGGTCAAAGAGGTGAATATCAGAGCTACTAACCCTGTGGATTTCTGTGATCACACTGATGTAATCTAGTTTAGAGTCTGAAGGTCAGCGGGTGGATGATCTTACTTGGCGTAGGCTTTCTCCAGCAGGGCGCTCCAGAACTCGCTGCCCTCAGCCGAGTGGACGAACAGCAGCTCTCCTTCTTTAACCGGCAGGCGGTCGTCGATCACCACGTCCACCCACTCCCCGAACTGCCAGAACTACAGATACACAGACAGTGAGCCAGTTGGACTGTAGTTATATGATTGTTCAGTGACACACGAGTTCCTTGAACACATCATGAACAGGTGAGTGGGCGTGGTCTCACCTGGAAGTGGAAGATCCCAGCGTATTGGTGGCTGAAGCTCTGACCCTGAGGAACCACACGATGCAGTAGCCGTTCATTCAGAGTCAGAGAGCCGATAGCAGCGAGCAGCCAGCAGTCTCCTGAAGAACAACCAGAGAACATACAGAGTTCTTACA
>NW_023339740.1:28117777-28120829 GCF_004916995.1 Morone saxatilis | reverse complement strand
GTTTATACATTGTTTACTGATTATAAATTATTGATCAGCTATTGTTGGTGGATCCAGAATCTTTAAAGCTTTTAAATAAAAGTAGTAAAAAGTGCAGTATTTCATTCTGAATGTACTGCAGTACAAGTACACAGTGGTACATCAGTACACAGAAGTGCATACTGAGTTTATTGGAGGCTTCCTGTTTTATTGATGAAGTCACTGATGGACAGCAGATCAATGGATACTGAGGATATTGATTATTAGCAGCCTGATGGCAGACTGATGGTCCCAACAGAAGGTTGCTGACTCAGTACTCTGAACGCTGTCTGTGTTTTTTGGAACTCCACCAAAATACCAGACTGGAATCAGACCGGGACTATATTGGGATGTGAGCTCTGAATGGTTCGGTTCTAGTTTCATGTGGGCTCTCAGTCCTCCATATTGAATAGCTTGTCAGGCTCATTAATAATTTGATAGATATTGTCTTTAATAATCTATCATGATTCTGAAACCGCAGCAGGGAATCTTTGGAGTTTAAAAAGGATTAAAATAGTTGATCAGAATTTTCAACTGATCAATACATTGAGTTGAGATTGGTTGCTGTGTTATATTGATAAGACTGTGTCACTGTATCAAACACAGAGTCTTACTGTCAGTTCATAAAAACATTGTAATGTCATAATATATATTGATCACTATTGAGCTTAAACAGAACTCATAAATCAATATTTACTTTACTTACTATTGACTTAATACTAATACTACTACTACTATTACTACTACAACTAATAATAACAACAATAACCCCTTTCACTTATACTGTAAAAAACTTTAAATAATGATTTGATAATAATAATTCAGTTAAATTCAATTATCTCAGAACACATACTACAAGTATTACTGTTATTATTATTATTATTATTAATCTGAAATAAAGACATCTGATTGGTTGATACACAGGAAGTCGTTTCTGCTGAATCAGCCTGAAATCACTGAAAACAGCTGATCACAACAACCCGGACCCGTTCATGCAGCAGCTTCCACCAGTCAAACAAACACTCACCTGTCTGTCCGTCCGTCCGTCTGTCTGTCGGTCTGTCGGTCGGTCGGTCGTCCGAGGCTAAATCCGGATTAGAGCAGCTCCTGGATGCTTCAGTAGTCCTGTTTGTAGTACCGGGTACTGTACTGTAGTACTGTGGCACTGGATGCTGTTGTGGATGCTGTGCTGCAGTATCAAGCCCCGCCCGCCCGGTGGGAGGGGCGGAGCTACATAACCATCACACAAAGAGCAAGTTAAAGGGACCAAACAGTCAGTTATTATTATGGGTTAGGATCCTAACTGTGTGACAGCAGCAAGAAATAAACACATCATTCTCATATGAAGCCTGTTAGTGAGATATTCATATTTTACTGTAATATTCAGTCACATAAATTAAACTCAATCTCAAATACTGTACATGCTAAAGTCATCAAACACAGGTTCCCCATGGAGATGTGCTGAACATATTAAAGCATGTATTCAATAGCGCCATCATGTGGTCGGTTATTTCAAATTCCATTAAATCACTCGAATGTCCTACAGTTTCAGCTCATCCTACACAAGCTGAAACTTTTGCCTCCACTGAATTGTGAGGTTTTCCTCACTGCAAACTGTGGTCTATTCAAAAGTCCATCACTCTATTTTAATATATCAAATAAATTAACATTTTTATCTCCACAAGTCGTCATTCAAATGCTACCAAACTCCACACAGACATTTGTTGGATATGAGATATCACGTTTCTAACAGCGTTCAGATGAGTCACACAATGAGCCCACACTGACTATAGATGTCTGACTATAATTAGTACTGGACACAATATTTTTGATAAAAAAATGACAAAATATTTGACAGATACACCGACACCAGCAGAATGATGTGCCACCATGTGTTGGTTATTAAGCATTAACTCATGAATCGTTAGGTATAGAAGAAGCATTTTTGTACAGTGCATTCCTTTTACTGATATAGGCCACGTCCATTCACACCTTAAAAACATTCCTGCCATTTTGGATGTTTTGCTTCATCTGACACATATTTCATCTAATCTTCACCCACATTGGTGCATGGGTTATTTATATGAAGCCGAACATGACAAATAGGTCTGTGTCTAGGTATCATTTATTGTTTGTCTTTAATTGGTTACCGTACTTTTGAAGGCGTGGCCCACCATTTCTCTTCGATGATGAATGAACGTTGTACATAAAGCCCCAGTGCATGTGTGTGTAAGATTGCATACAGTTCTACCAACAAAAGTCAATAATACAAAGTTACAGAGGACAGGACAGAGGTCAGTGCTATAGACACAGGTCAGAGGTCTGTAATGTCTACAAGTTTTAAGAAGTTTTACTATCGTCCAATAATTTGACACTAATTATCATTCAGAGGCAGTTGATAAAGATTAGATTGAGTCCATTTGACAACAATACCAAAGTAACAGAGGGCAGGACAGATACCGGTCAATGCTATAGATACAGGACAGAGATCAGTGCTGTAGATACGAGACATAGTTTGGTGCTGTAGATACAGGGCAGAGGTCTGCACTGTCTATATATAATTCAATTCAATTCAACTCAATTATATTTGTATAGCGCCAATTCATAACAGTTATCTCAGGACACTTTTCAAATAGACCGAACTCCTTATAACGTTAAAAATAAATAATATAAAAGCTCCTCATCCACATGAATACCACTGATATTACAGACAACCACATCTCATATTCTACATTATGTTGAAGTTATTCTTGTTGTTACAATAAATATTTGTTACTTTTGAGATGTCTTTCCCATTTTTTGTCGTGGCCTATGAGCCAGGTTATGACACAGTTCCACCATCCTCTCTTACTTTGAATAGTGCCATCAGTGAGGTAAGATGGGAGAGAGTGTAGTTGTACATAACTTTTATCAACATCTTGGCAAAGTGCAGATACTGTAGATTTTAATTGTAAAATTAAATCATTCATTATTGTCAGTACGACAACTAGTCCTACTTTCAATGACTTTAATAGATAATATAAAATAATATTAA
>NW_023339740.1:28109883-28117677 GCF_004916995.1 Morone saxatilis | reverse complement strand
CCTCCATAAAGATCAGAAATACAAAGATAGCTGACAGTGGAAACTACACCTGTGATTTTCCAAAGATTCAACCAAGACAAACCTTCTACATTGAGCTTGTTGTTGGTGAGTTTTCATTAAACAGTTAATATCTTAATATTATTTTATATTATCAAGATCTCCAGATGCAGGTTTGACCCAACCCGTGTTCTTTGTCCATTAACCACTGACAGCGAGTAACTCCTTGAAAATAGGACTTTATCACATAGAGTTATCAGACTATATATGTTCTAACCTGCACAGGGACTACAGATGACAATGAACTTATTAGATAACTCTGGCACATTTATATTGAAGTGTAAATTGCAGAGTTGATTAGTGTGCATTTTCGCTGGTAAATACAACTAAATAAATAAGTACTTGTAATAATTATTTCCAGTGAAAATCTGCAGTATCTGAACTTTGCACAGATGTTATGAACCATTACTGTGTGTTATTCACTTCTTATAAACTGCAAGTTCAAACACCTAACTGATTACCTGCAACATTACCTGTTTCTATCTTTCGCAGTCTAGCAAGACATTGTGTACCCTTCAGACCAAATCAAGAAAACTGCACCCTTAGCTACTGTAGTTTCAGGCTGCAATGCTCTTAGTATCAATATTATAATATATAATAAAATAATAAACCAGACATATTTG
Organism: Morone saxatilis; assembly: GCF_004916995.1. Classification (NCBI taxonomy): domain Eukaryota; kingdom Metazoa; phylum Chordata; class Actinopteri; family Moronidae; genus Morone; species Morone saxatilis. The sequence continues at coordinate 28,116,997 of NW_023339740.1, read as the reverse complement.
TCTCCTCTTTTCCTCTTTTCTTCTTCTATAAGCAGCTGTAATTAATATCACACAAGTTGTCCTTCTGTCTGCCTGCAAGATCTTCTGTCTTCTTCTGTCTGTCTGTCTGATGTCTGTACATATGTGAGGAACTGAGCCTCTGTCTCTGCTAACTTCTCTGCCTCCAGTCCTGGACAAAAATTAAAGTTCTTATTTGTCTTTCAGATCCTGTCCTTAAAGACCGATCAGGAGAAATCGCAGGTGAGTGAAGACTTCTGTACAGTGTGCTACAGTCCACCCTATACACTCTCAACGCCACTTGCATGGGGCCACACAAATTACACAATGGCCCCACCTTCCCTCATGTCAAAGCGGGTTTCAGTGTTTGCAACCTTGATGAGAGGATGAATGGAATATGTGTCATTATTCTCTGTGTTTGATAAACACCAACAGACAGCAGTGTTTAATAACTGTGCTTTATGGCCGTGATGCACATAATTTTAAAACAAGACAATTATTATCTATTCTCTCAGTCAATATTTATTTACGGCTCTGTATTGCATGGTGGAAAGCAATGGATTGACGTTGACTATTGATTAAATATTAAATTTAAATGTTGATTAGCTGGAATTTGAAAATGTATAAAAGGAAATCTGGAGAAGCCAGTTTGAATGGATTTTTATAGATCTACAACAAAACATATTTTAAGAAACTCTTAAAGTGTCCAGACTTACGTCAGAAATAGATACTTTCAGTCGTCAATAATTACGAAATTTCTCAAAAGAGGTAAAACTGTTTCTCACATTCTATCAAACAATGCTGGAGTGTGAAGTTAAAGCTCACATTGTGCTTTTCTGTTTCTGTCTGTGCTTTCCCCTTAAACACAATGTATTCCACATCCACAGTCAGGGAAGACATAAACACAGCAACATCCCATTATGACATTTCTAGCTTTTCTTTATATTGTTTTATTTACAGGAGCAGCTCCAAAGCCGTACATCAGGACACTGAATGCCACAGAGTACAGGGCTCTGCTGCAGTGTGAGGTTAAAGGTGCTTCTCCTAAACCTAAAGTAGAGTGGAAGGACAGTGCTGGAAACATCCTTCCTGCTGAGGAGCCACAGGTCTCAGACAGAGGAGGACGTTACTACGTTACCCTCCTCACCACTGTGACCAAGACCGACCACTACCACTGTGTAGTCACACAGGAGGAAATCCACCATCAGACTCATTCTGAGACCTACGTGTTCATCAATGGTGAGATTTCTTTCTTCGTGGTTTCATCAATTCATTTTCATTATTCATGAGTTTTTAGACCCCTTTAATTGTTGTTGTGTGTAGTCTATGAGCAGTGTGCTGTACATGATCTGCAGTTATAATTTGAGTGTAACATTAACTTCAGGAAGTCCCATTGAGATCAAAAATCTCTTTTACAAGAGAAACCTGGCCAAGAAAGCAGCCGTACAAAATCACAATATATTAAAATGTAACATATACAACATAATATGCAGAAAGGTCCACAATAAAACCACAATAAAACACAAATTCAAATACAATGGCTTCTCAAGAAAATACTAAAATCATCAAGCAACTGTAAGCAAGCTTTAGAGAAGACTATGAACTCTGTCTTTTGAGCATTTAAAACCAATTTTACACTCAGCAGAGAAGTTTGTAAATTAAATGAAGTCTGAAGCTCTTGCTTTGCTATGGATGGAGCATGCGTGTATAAATGATGGTGTCATCAGCATAAAAGTGTGTTTTTGCTTGAAAAATAAATAGGTCCCAAAATGGAACCCTGGGGGACACCTTTAGCTATCTCAAGAAAATCTGATATATGGCCCTCTGCCTGGACACAAGAAGAATGCCTGGAGAATTTAGGCAGCTTTCTAAATTTTAGGTATTGGGTTGAAAAGAAGACTCAAAAATATGAGGAATGGGCTCAGCATTAAATCTGCCACTAGCTTTAGAAGTTGGGGATCCAGATTGTCAGGAACTACAGACTTTTTGTGGTCAATGTCTTTCATAGATTTATTTACACACTTGAGCTACTGAAATAGGTTTAAAATCAAACAAATCCAGCTTTCCATCAGTTGCTGTAGTGGCGGAACATGGGATTGATGTATTTAAGTTAGAGCTGTCAAATACACACCCAGCACAAAGTGTTTGTTAAACTGACTGACCATGGCAGCGTTGTCCTTTATTTGTGACATGTTTCAGAGAAACTGTTGGAGGTGCTCATGGGATCGTTGTTGGGTGGATGGATTTTAGGAGTTTTAACTCTTGCTGCAGTTCTGGCTTTGCTTGTGGCTCAAAGCGTCAAATACGAACGTAATGAAGGTAAGTTATATAGAATGTATCAACATAATCCAAATGTCGCATCAAATAACAGATACACTGAAACTATGAGAAAAATTATACCTAACATTTAAAATTTTGGGAGGCGGCATCAATCACAAAAAACTTAAAAGCTGGCTTTATTCAATATATACTTTCACTTTCTTTCTGCAGGTTCTAATAACGTTCTCAGATGACGCCACTTAATCTACAACCTGTTCTGTGTTAATTTCCCTTTTCCAAATTATTTTGCTCAGTGTCAACGATCCTCCCCTGCGGTGATTAAAGCTGATTACTGCTGTGCACAGGGTGTGGGACTGCTCCTACACTGGACTGAGAGCAGCTTGGTGACCCCCCACCCCATCTAGCAGTGTGATGACTTTAGTGTAAATTTGTGTGAGAGTTTTTGCTGAGCTTATATGTTGACTTTTCTAACCTCCGCTCTCTTTTATCATTGGATTTGATTAACCGCCTCACATTTAGTCATTCTAAAGAGGTCATTTTACCCTTAATATTTGTTATCCTAAGAAATGAATTTTTTCATCCTGTTAAGGAGTATCTGTGAGTTTTTCTTTTATTTGTCCGTGGTTGGTAGTGTTTCCTCGGGCCTCTCGGGGCTTGGTCTAGAAGAAAGTACACTTAAAAAGAACCTGATAAAACGAGCTTCGGAGATGTCTTTAAGATTCATGATTACGTGATTGCTATTAATTAAATGTTCAGCTTCTTTAAATAGGGCTTCAAAAGGACGGTCAAAAGAAAAACACTAAGACGGTAATCGCAGGTGACTGTAGAACAGCAGCATCCCTGAATGTATGTACATGTAACCGTTGTAGACTGAATATGTTTGTGCCCTAAAACAAAAGCACAAACTTAAATACTTAACAACTCAAAGCGAAGCCTTGTGAAATGCTATGCTGAGAAGGAGATTGGAAGTCAGAGGCAGTACTGTAAGATCGGCCGCTACAGGGTCAGGTCCAAACAGCACCCTCTACGGTGGTGCAAAGACAGACTAGGCAGTGAACAACTCAGGACATGCGACCCAGCAGGGTCAACTTGAAAAGCAGCCAACCAGATCAGTTAGCAGTGTGGAAGCTCAGTGGACTTCTGTGTGTTTCCGTCAATGATTGTGTTGCGCTTCTCTCGAAGGAAATGTGAGTGATTTTGCTGGTGTAGTGTATGGGATAGTTTTGCCTACTATGGGCAGGTTTGTGTTATTTTACATGCACGAGTATGTTGTGTGAGTTTGAGGTCAGCTACATTTGGAGATTGTAGGACTTTTGTTTGTTAATGCTAATATCTGCAACGTCAGTCGGTATTGTGTTGTGGAGTTTGCTTGACCATTGCTTAAGTTAATAGCGTTAAAAGGTCGAATTATTCTACTGGGTGACATAGTCGTATGTAAAGCTCCATGCTGTTTGGCATGCTTTACTCTGCTAATGTTATGTTGAAATTGCACTGCTTATTCCACCCTATTATGAATCTTTTGTTGTTGTACTTTTCTAAGTAGCGGTTTTGCAATATAAGTTAGGGATATTACTGATAACTAATATCTTATGCTCATATAAGCAAATTATTTGAGATGTTTATTTGATTTAACTGCTGAATAAACATGTTGAGCATTGTTGTAATACAGTTTATTTCTTTTCTTTATTTTAGACACACACAAAACAACACAAAACACCCATATACGTTGTACAGCATGTTAAAGTCCGAAACCATCAATAAAGAAGTAAATCAGATCTCTCTCTCCAAGTGCTTGATTCTCTGACCGAATCATAGTCATAATCTGCGCTCCAACAGCAATCATTTACAGAGGCTCGCCTCAACACGACAGAGTCAGATGAGAGGGATGGAAAACAAGACACTTTTCTCTTTAACGTTTAGCTGAAATACGCCTTGTTGGAAATATTTTCATGGTTTGTGAATCATTTTTCAGTATTGTTACAGAAAGTTTTTCATCATGGTGTCAAACACGAATCTTCTAGACGCAATGTGTGATGTTCTTTGAATCTTAATTTGTGCAGTGTAGTATATTTTATTTTATTAAGAGTTGTCAGCCATCTTCTCTGTTGCTTCAATGTGTCTTGTTGTGTTGTTTCACTGTATATATTCTGTCTGAATGTGGATTATTGATGCTGCTGTCATTACAATAGTGAGCATACACACTCGCCTCAATGTGAGGTAGAAGATTGTGTGTTTAATATTGAACTTGAAGTTTATGCTGGTGAAATAAAGAAGAGTTTTCCAGTTCAAGTTGTTAAGTTGTCTTTTCTTCCTCATGTGGTTCTACAAACTCTACAATCTGTCTACCATCACTTCCTGTTTCAACTTGAAATTAGTTTGTATAAACACTACCGACGTTTGTCCACGGGGGTCGCCAACATCAACATTTTGAGTTTAAGTCAACGTCAGACTCTTTCAGTTAAAGTTAAACTAACCTTCTCCAGAAAAAGCTTTTTAGAAAGAAAAAATATATTTCAAAAATTGTGAAATGAAAATAAATAATTTTATATTCCAATTGAAAATATTACTTAAAAAACAGCTCAACCTGAACAGTTTCTGAAGTACGGCAAAACGTTTTAGGTTATTTTAACTCACTAACTTCTAACTCTTTTCTTCAAACTTAACATTTAGTGAGAAAAAAACTTCTCTTTAAATTATGGATGTTTCTCAGTTTGTTTTTTACAGTGAACAGTAAAAACAACCAACGATATAATTCATTACAGTTTAAGAGTCACAGGGGACATTTTCTGATTATAATATACTTTTACTTCAGTAACATGTTTTCATGCAGGATCTTCTTACTTTGAATCTGATGTGAATTCTTCCTCCACTGTGTGGATGCTGCTCTGTGGAGGAAACCCTTCAGCAGAAGAGAAGCTCACATTAACAAACAGAAAGAAGTATTTTGTTTTTATAATGACCGACTTCATGAGGTTCCCTGGAGATCACCATGTTACCTTATGAACCAATGAAACAGTGTGCAGACTGTCTGTCCGTGACAACAATCTCTGTGCGTGTCAAACAGTGGGTGCCAAGAAACACCACAGTGGCGAAATACGCAACACAATATGTCCTGTTCCGGCATGTTATACGCAACAACAGTCATCTGTAGGCTACTGTAAATCACTCTCACCCACAAATGACAGGAATTATGTCACTGTGGTGAGGGTGATGATCATGTGCAGCCTGAGGTGTGTGTGTGTGTGTGTGGTGTGTGTGTGGTGTGGTTGAGATCATATGGCTCTGTACAGTGGTTGTGGTGTGTTTATATGTTGAACATTGTCGCTGTATGTAACCCACTGTGTTTATGTCTCTGTGTTTCTCCTCGTGTACACGCCAGTGCGTCTGTGTGTGGCGCGCATCGTCCGTCCACTCTGCTGTCCTGAACATTAACTGTATGTGCCAATTTTCTGACGCCGTCAATGTCACCATATGATAACCTTACCGTCCCAGCGCTCACCCACGACACACACACACACACACACACACAACTGATCTCCCTCTCTCGACCATGCAAAACCCACTCTCTCTCTATCTGTAGGCTTTTCATTCGCCTGATCCTCTTTAAACTGATGTAGGCTTCCCCGCTGCTGGCTGCGCACGACTCTCTCGCCGGTCGTTCACAGCGACCGAGCACCGAGGCGGACGGACTCTCTCATTCTTCTCTTCTGCGCACAAACAAGTTTTGACAGCTGCAACGGCGAACACGGCACAGCGGAGAAAACTGCGTGCGTACGTTTAAATAAGAAACAACAACAAACAACATACCGGAGCTGGGGAGCGAGAGATGGCACTGAAGGGGATCCTGCAAGGCAACAGACTGCTGGCTGAACTGACGGGAACCACATGGTTGTCTGATTTTCCAGTGTGACTGGAGTGTTGTGCGCTCTCTTTACTCTGATAACATCCTCACTGTCTGACACACACTTAGACTGTATTCTATTAAATACCCACAGCACCACAGTGGCAGATCCTGTCGCTGTGAGACATTTACAGAACCCTGCTGTCGCTGTGGATGAGGGTTTAACGGCTGCTGTCCGGTAGAGCGAGTAGCTACCAGCAGAGATGGACAAACACATTCGCATGCGTCACACAAACTACAATTGATATGAACCAGTGCACCAACTCCTCATCATTTAGAAGCAATTCATTAGCCTATCCGACGTCGACACCTGAACAGAGATTATTTCTCCTTCCTGAACATTTGAAGTAAACTTCCTCTCCTCCCCCCGCGCTGTGTCTCCCCCCTCTCTCCGTGATACCTCCGTAGGATTCCAATGAAGCGGCGCATCGGGTGATTATAATTTCTTTGGGGATTTTGGCTCTTTGCACACCGGGAATCATGTGGACGCCGACGGAGACGAGAAGATGGGAGTGGGTGAGTGATCAGGTTTAACTCGGTGCATCCTGCTGTAGGTGTGTTTGGATGCAACACGACCCTAACGCTGAGAGTGGCTTGTTAACCAGCGGATGTTAGTTTCATGTTTGCTCATTTTCAGCTCATTAAAACATTAATTGAATTCCTTGTGCTAATGTGAAAATTCTGATGAGATCCTAGTCTTCCTCCTCTGTAACACTTCTAAAGGGATGCTTTGCTCTGTGGACTCTTATAGCACTTTATGGGTGTTTTTTTCTATGCGGTGTCATCAGATATTCCGCATATAATCTTTAAGTATTCCCTTTGAGACATGTCTGTGCTAGGTGAGGGCAGTTTGTGACATTATGGTATTATGGAGTCGTGTATTATCTGTGGTATTCACTGACTCCCGTGTGTGTGTTTATGAGAATGGTCTTGGCT
>NW_023339740.1:28109402-28109858 GCF_004916995.1 Morone saxatilis | reverse complement strand
ATACTAACATTTAAATATTTTTGGGAGGCGGCATCAATCACAAAAAACTTAAAAGCTGCCTTTATGTAATATATACTTTCACTTTCTTTCTGCAGGTTCTAATAACGGTTCTGCAATGACGCCACTTAATCTACAACCTGTTCTGTGTTAATTTTCCCTTTTCCCATTCATTTTGGCTCAGTGTCACGAATCCTCCCCCCCCCCCCTGCTGATTAGAAGCTGATTACTGCTGTTGCACAGGTGTGGGGACTGACTCCTAACACTGACTGAGAGCAGCTTGGTGACCCCCCCCCCCAATCAGAGTGTGATGACTTTAGTGTAATTTGTGTGAGAGTTTTTGCTGCAGGCTTATTTATGTTTATTGTTTATTTTCATTAAAACCCCATCACCCATTTTTTATCATTTGAAGAGGCATTTGTTATTACCCTAGAGTCATTAGTTTGTTATTAAAAAGGC
>NW_023339740.1:28106886-28109302 GCF_004916995.1 Morone saxatilis | reverse complement strand
GGGCGCTGGTAACGTTGCAGCCCCATCACTCCACCATCTCTCCCCTTTGCATGTCCACATGTGCTTGAAGTGTGCATTTCAGTATAGGGGATCTTCTTCTACTTCTTCTACTCTACTACTACTCCAATTATTTAACAAATGTAGAAAAGTTTAAATTTATTGTGAAGATGTTATTACTTGTAGGATTAAACACTGACTTCCAGTCCCTCCCAAAAAGAGGGAAAAAAACACAAATGTGAAAACTAATTTAAAGACACAACGAAGATATGAACAAACAATTCAACCTTTGCAGAGTTTAACAGCCTCTGGTAAACTTGTTCAGATTAAATATTGATAACCATTCCACCTAAACAATAATACATTTGATGATCATTATTAAATCCTTAAAGACATAATGCATTGTTTCCTCAGAGCACACTGTTCAACACACCAGAAAACCATCTATTTTCATTAAGATGACAGACAGTACTAGATGAGGTGAAGAATAACAAGACAGTGACATCTAGTGGTGTAAGTGAAGAACTCCACCTTCAAGAAGATCTTTAAAATCTTTCACCAACATTGAGTGTTCATCAACACGTGCACCACAGTTCTGGTAAGATAGGTGTGTTCAGAGGGGTCTTACCTAAAGTCCCCCTCCACTCAAAAATCTTTTTTAGAAGCGATCAGCCAGACGTTGGAATTACTTACATAGTGGTTGAATGATGACTGATAGTTGGCAAATATCCAAATAAGGCAAACAGCCTTCAGTCCATCTAAAACCTATTAATTACAGTTACTTAAGTCTTCTTAAGTAACTCTTCTTCTTCTTCTTCTTCTTCTTCTTCTACTTAAAAATCTGTATGCAACATATACAATGTGACGTAGAGACTTGAAGCCTCAAGTGCACAGACACTGAGAATGGACTTTACAGTGAACTAGGAGACATCTTGTGTACAGCAGGAAAACTTTAGAAATGAACTAAATTAGTTTATTCATAGATTGTAGTAGAACTATTTTTGTGAACCATACATTATTGTTCGAAGACATGTACTAATACATTTGGAGGAGATCGTTACTGCTGTTTGCTCTCATCAACAACATTCATGCAGAAGAACTTATCACCATCCTATATGAAGGGGGCTCTTACACCTTCAACCCCCCCAAGGAGGCCAACTTCTGCCTGATCTCCAGATTTGTTGGTGAAGAGAAGCTCCTCCTGTGGAATACCTCTGCCCTCTGGTCCGAGAACTCCACGGTACCTGAAGACTTGAAGCAACGACTTTCTGTTGGCAGCGTTAATAATATTTCTTCTTACACGATCCAGAACCTGACCCATTCCGACTCCAGCCAGTACCAAGAGGAGTGGCAGGCAAAGTGACATCTGAGAAAGACATCAGTATCACTGTTTGTAAGACAGAGGATGAGGGGAAATATATTCCAGTGAGATTTGGAGAAACAGTGGACCTGCCAGGGAGCGGCTGACAATCTGGATATCCAGTGGCTCAAGATTGACTTTAGATATGAGGAAAGAATATAGAGAAAAGTTTTTGAGGACGATGCAACATCAGTGATGGACAATGTTAAAGTGGTGAAAACCACATCAGCACTTCGTCTCTCCAACACCAACACAATAAAGGGTTGACTGGAATCCGACACAACCAGTCATCCAATTATAATTCCCAAAGTTAAGGTGCTTTGGAGTGTTTTCACCAAATGCTCAAGTCTCTGTTAAGCTCAATTGTACTAAGATGGATGGGGACTGGGAGGAGGGGCTGCCATGGTTACTTTTAGCTACACAGAGGGTACTGCAAAAAAAATACAGGGTTTAGCCCAGAGGATCTAGTATTTGTCAGCACTGTTAGGGGTCCACTGTCCACTGTTTTTTTTTGGTGGACTCAGATCCACCCACCAACCTTACTGACTATGTGAATGGCTGTGAATGGCTGTGTGAATATGTTGGCTGTGTTACAGGCCAAGATGAAAAAGAGTTATGATTAAAAAGGAGGTCAGGAGAGTTCCTGGGATGGTGAGGTATTACCGTTGTTTAGACGCAACCCGTTTTGACCCCCCTTTCATCTTACAGTTAGACGCGAGTCATGTAGGAGCAGGAGCTGTGTTAATAGAGGCAGATGAGTCGGGAGGGGACAGGGCAGAAAGTTTATTTTCTGGTATCAGTTCAGCAGTGATAATGTGGTTGCAGATGCACTGTTGCAACCTCCAGTTTTAGAGTAAAGGCTAGAATGGTTGTAAGAAAGCCCTACAGCTCAAGGTCCAACAGCACCCTCTACTGGTGTAAAGACAACTAGCAGTAAACAAGTCAGGACATGCCCAGTCACACTGAGCAGCAAACCAGTCAGTGAGCAGTGTGAAGCTGCATGGACTTTCTGTGTGTTTCCCTCATGATGTGTGTGTTCTTGAGGAAATGTGAGTGATT
>NW_023339740.1:28106542-28106743 GCF_004916995.1 Morone saxatilis | reverse complement strand
GTTTAAAGGTCAAATTATTTACTGTGGTTCACAGTCAGTATGTAAAGCTCCCATGCTGTTTAGCATGCTTTGCCTCTGCTAATGTTATGTTGAAATTGCACTACTTATTCCACCACTAATATTGCATCTTTGTTGTTGTATTATGCTTAAGTAGCGGTTTGCATATAAGTTAGGGATATTACTGGTGAACCTTAATATCTT
>NW_023339740.1:28103078-28106442 GCF_004916995.1 Morone saxatilis | reverse complement strand
AGTTATAATACATGTCATCAGACTGAATGGATTCATTTTTACTTTCTAAAAGTAAGAAAACATTTCATAAAACTGCATTAAAAACAAGGAAAAATATAAATCCTAAACACAGATAACAAGATTTTATAGCATCGACCGCTGGAGCCTCAGAGTCTGTATCTGACTCACACTCATCACATTTTGAGCTTCAAACACAAATATCAGACAGCAGAATAAGGTTTATAGTTTTAAAAAGGCTCTTTTGAATTTGGTTTTGTTGACCATAGTTTTTGTTTTATAGTTACACGTGACTGTACCATCATTTGATGGTTTTACTGGAAATTTTTAGGGGTGGCAATGATGGTCGATCAGTCTGTCACTTTGTTTGGTTCCCATTAAATTCTGACTTTTCCTCCAGAGTCTCTGAAAGGTCAAACTTTCAGTTTGTCAAAAAGCGTGCTAACATGCTAACATGTTAAACTAAGACGGTGGACAAGACAAAATTATACCTGCTACAAATCATTATCATTGTGAGCATGTCAGCGTGTCAGCATTAGCATTAAGCTCAAACCTTTACAGAGCAACCAGTATGACTGAAAACATGTAATAATTGTATGTATTAATGTGTTACTGGAGTGTTTTGTGTGGAAATTACCTTCAAAAGTCAGTATCAGACACAGCAAAACACTGCAGGTCCTGAAGGACAGTCCATCACAGAGCTCTATCTTTGGATACAGCATTGTAGACTCCTGAAAATACAAAAAGAGAAAAGGCTTTAGTCTGGTTGTTCAAATAAACACACAAATAAAACACATTTACTTGATAGAAAGTTAGGTCTCTCTTTGGTTTCACTGTCTCTCTTATTTCTATCTCAGTACACCAGTTTGATCTAAAAAGGTCCAACTGCAGACCTCCCTCCTTGCAGCCCCTAGTTCTGTGAGCCAACAGAGTTTGAGCATGAGTAGTAGAGTTCTGTATGAAGTAAGCTGAGTGAACTTTTCCTTTAGCAGTCCACCAAAAATGTTTCCTGAACAAATTTTAGATGAGAAATAAACAATCCTGTTGCTGAATCTTTACAAACTTTGTGAGGAACATAAACAGCGGCACTCTCTGCTATCTTTTGATGAGTGACTGTGTTAACTGGTGACTTTAATGAAGCGTCTTTGGTTATTAACAGTGACGGCAACTGTTGAACACAAAAAGCTCTTGAATTAAATATTCAATATTCGTCTGAAGGAATTTGACCCTGTAATGCAGGTGAATTCAGTTTGTTGACCACATTACAAGAAGGTTAGGAGAGGCGAATGAATCTTGCTGAGCAAAAGTTGACGTGCGTAAATGTTGAGATTAGATACAGGTAGGCTACGTGTTCAGTTAGAGTTTTCAACACATCCGTCATTGCCATTCACTCTAAAAAAAAAAGTTCAAAATGTCTACATAATAATGCCAGTCTACTTTATATTGAGTAAAATTATAACATAGTCACTTTGTCCATAATCATAATCTGCACATTGTTAAAACAGTAAAGAATGAAATTAGGAACATTTAACATCCTTAACTCTTACTTACAGTATGACAAATGGGAACTCTCCAATGTGATGTTGTGTGGTTCTTCCTCTGACAAGAACTGAGGTAGTACGAGAACTTGATATTGTTTTTCAAAGTACACGAAAACCCCCTGCACACAAAAAAACCCCACCGCTTCATACCTCCCTGAGACTGTTTCTTTCCCTGCTGATTCCTGTGCCAGTGTGTATTCTACCCACATCCGTAAAACGTTGAGAATAAGCAGAACAAAGACAGACCACAGAAAGAAAGAGAAAGTAATTGAGACACAATGGGAATGTGCGAATGAACTCCTCTTGTCTTCATTATGACACATAGTACTTTTTGCTGTGATAGTCTTGAAATCAGTTCTGTTGATAACACCATAATCAAGAGAGTACAATAATATAAATATTTAGGTATGACTTTTGAAGTCCATATTGACATGCTGGTATCAAAGCTGAGGACGAAACTAGGCCTTCTTTTAGAAATAAATCCTATTTCTCTTATTTATAATAAAAAATATGTTTTCACACTGCAGTAGTGAAGTTGCTTCGTTGCTTTCTTTGTGAAGTTTCTCACTCTGTGAACTTCCTGTAACAGTGTGTATTCTACCCACATCCGTAAGACGTTAAGAATAAGCAGAACAAAGACAGACTACAGAAAGAAAGAGAAAGTAATCGTAATTATTGTATTATTTGTAAGTAATTGAAACCATCCTTTATTTCTGTGTAGATTCTATTCATGTAGCCTCTCTAAATCTACAGCTATCATTTAACTTCCTCTAAAAACACCTTCAAAACCACCAGTCACCTTATTAATACCACTGTTATAAATATTTTTATTGTTTATCTCTTTGTACATTTCTGAACCTTCACCTTTTAAATTTAGCTGTATTTTAGCCATGTATTCATCTTTATTGCTACCTCCTAACTAATCAGATATTTTCATTGTTTCTGCTCTTATTGTAAGAAAGCCCTACAGGTCAAGGTCCAACAGCACCCTCTACTGGTGCAAAGACAACTAGCAGTGAACAAGTCAGGACATGCCCAGTCACACTGAAAAGCAGCAAGTCTATGTGTTGTGATTGTGACCATGCTTATTGTTAATAGCGTTTAAAGGTCAAATTATTTACTGTGGTTCACAGTCAGTATGTAAAGCTCCCATGCTGTTTAGCATGCTTTGCCTCTGCTAATGTTATGTTGGAAATTGTACTGCTTATTCCACCACTAATTTTGCATCTTTGTATTATGCTTAAGTAGCGGTTTGCATATAAGTTAGGGATATTACTGGTGAACCTTAATATCTTATGCTCATATAGCAACTTATTTAGATATGTTTATTTGATTTAACTGCTGAATAACATGTTGAGCATTGTTGTAATACAGTTTATTTATTTTCTTTATTTTCAGACCACACACACACACAAACACACCCACATACGTTGTACAGCAATGTTAAAGTCCGAAACCATCATTAAAGAAGTCAAATCAGATCTCTCTCCCAAACTGCCTTCATTCTCTTGACCGATATCATAGTCCATTAATCTGCCGCCGTCAACCAGCAATCCTTGTACAGAGGTCGCCCTCAACAGCCCACTTAATTCTATATCTATGTTTTTATTTATGTTCGTACCTCTGCACCATTGTAAAATGAGGTTCTCCCTCAAGTGTTTCTGAGAATTTAAATAAAAAAACAAACACGGTTAGATCATATCATGTGAAAGGATTTATTAATTTTTGCCAAATTAATTATTTATTTATCAGCTTTTGCATGTGCACATGAGGCAGAGTACAAGAACAATTAATTCATTTTGATTTGTATAGCATCAAATCATAAC
>NW_023339740.1:28096038-28102978 GCF_004916995.1 Morone saxatilis | reverse complement strand
TACATTTGGATTGTAAGGACTTTTCGTTTGTAATGCTAATATTGCAACTCAGTCTATTTGTTGTGATTGTGACCATGCTTATTGTTAATAGCGTTTAAAGGTCGAATTATTTACTGTGGTACATAGTCAGTATGTAAAGCTCCCATGCTGTTTGGCATGCTTTACCTCTGCTAATGTTATGTTGAAATTGCACTGCTTATTCCACCACTAATATTGCATCTTTGTTGTTGTATTATGCTTAAGTAGCGGTTTGCATATAAGTTAGGGATATTACTGGTGAACCTTAATATCTTATGCTCATATAGCAACTTATTTAGATATGTTTATTTGATTTAACTGCTGAATAACATGTTGAGCATTGTTGTAATACAGTTTATTTCTTTTCTTTATTTTCAGACCACACACACAAACACACACAAACACACCCACATACGTTTGTACACATGTTAAAGTCCGAAACATCAAATAAAGAAGTCAAATCAGATCTCTCTCTCCAAAGTGCTTGATTCTCTGACCGAATCATAGTCATATCTGACGCTCCACAGCAATCTTACAGAGGCTCGCCCTCAAACACGGACAGAGTCCAGATGAGAAGGGATGGAAACACAAGACTTTTCTCTTTAACGTTTAGCTGAACTACAGCTTGTTGGAAATATTTTATTGGTTGTGTGAATCATTTTTCAGTATTGTTACAGAAAAGTTTTTCATCATGGTGTCAAACACGAATCTTCTAGACGCAATGTGTGATGGTTCTTTGAATCTTAATATTGTGCAGTGTATATATTTTATTTTATTAAGAGTTGTCAGCCATCTTCTGTGTTGCTTCAATGTGCCTTGTTGTGTTTGTTCACTGTAATATATTCTGACTGAATGTGTATTATTGATGCTGACTGTCATTACACATAGTGAGCATACACACTGCCCTAATGTGAGTAGAAGATTGTGTGTTTAATATTGAACTGGAAGTTTCATGCTGGTGAAATAAAGAAGAGTTTTCCAGTTCCAGTTGTTAAGTTGTCTTTTCTTCCTCATGTGGTTCTACAAACTCTACATCTGTCTACCATCACTTCCTGTTTCAACTTGAAATTAGTTCTTATAAACACTACCACGTTTGTCCACAGGGGGTCGCCACAATCAACATTTTGAGTTTAAGTCAACGTCAGACTCTTCAGTTAAAGTTAAACTAACCTTCTCCAGAAAAACTTTTTTAGAAAGAAAAAATATATTTCAAAAATTGTGAAAGTGAAAAATAAATAATTTTATATTTCCAATTGAAAATATTTACTTTAAAAAAACAGCTCAACCTGAACAGTTTCTGAAGTACGGCAAAACGTTTTAGGTTTATTTTAACTCACTAACTTCTAACTCTTTTCCTTCAAACTTAAACATTTAGTGAGACAAAACATTTCCTTTAAATTATGAGTTTTCTCAGTTGTTGTTTTTTACAGTGAACAGTAAAAATAACAATCCAACGATATAATTCATTACAGTTTAAGAGTCACAGGGGACATTTTCCTGATTATAATATACTTTTACTTCAGTAACATGTTTCATGCAGGACTTCTATACTTTGAATCTGATGTGAATTCTTCCTCCACTGTGTGGATGCTGCCTCTGTGGAGGAAACCCTTCAGCAGGAAGAGAAAGCTCACATTAACAAACAGAAAGAAGTATTTTGATCTTTTATAATGACCGACTTCATGAGGTTCCCTGGAGATCACCATGGTTACCTTATGAACCAATGAAACAGTGTGCAGGACTGTCTGTCCGTGACAACAATCTCTGTGCGTGTCAAACAGTGTGCTGCCCAAGAACACACACACGGTGGCGCAATACGCACACACAATATGTCCTGTTCCGGCATGTATACGCACACACAGTCATCTGTAGGCTACTGTAAATCACTCTCACCCACAACATGACAGGAATTATGTCACTGTGGTGGAGTGGTGATGAGTCATGCAGCCTGAGGTGTGTGTGTGTGTGTGTGTGTGTGTGTGTGTGTGTGGTTGGAGATCATATGGCTCTGTACAGTGGGTGTGTGTGTGTTTATATGTTGAACATTTGCTCCTGTATGTACCCACTGTGTTTATGTCTCTGTGTTTCTCCTCGTGTACAATCGCCAGTGCGTCTGTGTGTGCGCGCGCATCGGTCCCGTCCACTCTGCTGTCCCTGAACATTAACTGTATGTGCCAATTTCTGACGCGCGTCATGTCACCAATGATAACCTTTACCGGTCCCAGCGCTCACCCACACACACACACACACACACACACACTGATCTCCCTCTCTCGACCATGCAACCCACTCTCTCTCTATCTGTAGGCTTTTCATTCGCCTGATCCTCTTTAAACTGATGTAGGCTTCCCCGCTGCTGGCTGCGCACGACTCTCTCCGCCGGTCGGTTCACAGCGACCCCGAGCACCGAGCGGACCGGACTCTCTCATTCTTCCTCTTCTGCGCACAACAAGTTTGACAGCTGCAACGGGCGAACACGGCACAGCGGGAGAAACTGCGTGCGTACGTTTAAATAAGAAAACAACAACAACAACAACATACCGGGAGCTGGGGAGGCGGAGAGATGCCGCACTGAAGGGGATCCCTGCAAGGCAACAGACTGCTGGGCTGAACTGGACGGGAACACGATGGTTGTCTGATTTTCCAGTGTGGACTGGGAGTGTTGTGCGCTCTCTTTACTCTGATAACATCCTCACTGTCTGACACACACTTACACTGTATTTATTAAATACTCCACAGCACCACAGTGGCAGATCCCTGTCGCTGTGAGACATCTTTACAGAACCCCTGCTGTCGCTGTGGATGAGGGTTTAACCGGCTGGCTGTCCCGGTAGAGCGCAGTAGCTACCAGCAGAGATGGACAAACACATTGCGCCATGCGTCACACCAAACCTGACAATGATATGAACCAGTGCACCAACTCCTCATCATTTAAAGCAACTTCAGCCTATCCGACGTCGACACCTGAACAGAGATTATTTCTCCCCCTTCCTGAACATTTGAAGTAAACTTTTCCTCTCCTCCCCCCGCGCTGTGTCTCCCCCCTCTCTCCGGTGATACCTCCGTAGGATTCCCATGAAGCGGCGCATCGGGTGATTATACTTTCTTGGGGATTTTGCTCTTTGCACACCGGGACATCATGTGGACGCCGACGGAGGACGAGAAGATGGGAGTGGGTGAGTGGATCAGGTTTAACTCGGTGCCTCCTGCTGTAGGTGTGTTTGGATGCACACGACCCTAACGCTGAGAGTGGCTGTTAAACCCAGCGGATGTTAGTTCATGTTTGCTCATTTCAGCTCATTAAAACATTACATTGAGATTCCTTGTGCTAATGTGGTAAATTCTGATGAGATCGTAGTCTTCCTCCTCTGTAACACTTCTAAAGGGATGCCTTTGGCTCTGTGGAACTCTTTATAGCACTTTATGGGGTTTTTTCTATGCGGTGTCATCAGTATTCCCATATAATCTTTAAGTATTCCCTTTGAGACACGTGTCTGTGCTACTGGAGGGCAGTTTTGTGACATTATGGTAGTTTATGGAGTCGTGTATTATCTGTGGTATCACTGACTCCCTGTGTGTGTTTATGAGATGGTCTGTACTTGAAGTCTCTTATGGTATCTCAGCATTATGGAGTCTTACAGAAGGCTTTCCCTCATAAATACAAGCGGTGCAGATTGAGGGGAAGGGCTTGTTGAAATAAGGGGCCGTGCAGCAGCACCAGATGTGGCTATATAACGTGTGAATGTAAAAACAGTATGAGTGAAGTGAAAGAACAGTATACAGTATGTATTAGGTCTGTGTTAATGGACAGTGCAGGTGACTCTACTGCGGGGCAGCAGTGATTTATCAAGCAGTATTATATTGCAGTATAATGAGAGGGAATGTTTTTAGATGAGAGTTGGTGGTTTAGGAGCCATTAGCCAATGATCCACTGTTTCACCCCACCCCTCTTGTATCTATTACTGCACACAGTCCCTGCCACACACTGCTGACTGCCTCTGTATCCATCCTCCTTTTGTTTTGTACTGCATTTGCCTGTTGTGCACTTTGTTGCATCTGTAGCATGCATGTTGCATTTCTGTTTTGTGCTGTTGTTAGTGGAGCTTAGTAAAAGTTCAGTTATAACAACGATCCTGACACAGATTCTGATTCTTCTCAACACAGGGTATCAATATATTCTGGTTTCTATACCATTGCTCTCTTTTCCCCAAATTTAAAATCTATATAGAACACTGTGGAACTCGTTGGGATCATTGTTATGTTAAGTAACAGGATATGTTGCCAAATCAGCAGATAATCGGGTCAATACCCACTTGGTGCATCCTGAGTCATAAGTATGTACACTCCCTGGCTACATTGTTAGATACACCCATACAGTGTAATGCAATCCAATGCTACATGTGCCACATCTGACCTTTACAATGCTTATAATGGCCAGTTTCTGAGAGGTGTTAATTAGTGATAGACTGATTCATTGGACCGATTATCTGGCAGTTCGAGATAACCAAAATGCGAGATTCAGACACATCTGCAGGCGGCCTCGTCAGTGTGTTGGCTGTGGAACGATGTTAATGCTCCTCTTTGTGAGTTTTGGAAAGGTGGTGAAAAACGTGGTTTCAAGCCCCGTACTGTAACACTGCATCCTGCTGTAAACACACGCCTGCATTTCCTGTAGAACAGAAAAGAATGATACACAACTTGTCTTTGTTCTGATATCGGCCTCATATATCGGTCTTCTTCAGACCTGTTCAATAAATATCGGCATTAGCCTTTGAAAAACCCACATCAGTCAACCACTAGTGTTAATGCAACTATATGTTTATTACTGAGGTAGCAGTTAGTAGTTGTGTACTTATGTTGAAATGTGTGTTTGTTAATGTGCTGAACAAAAACAGTCAGTAATAGTCCAATACTGCAAACTACAACAATAAACATACAGTTAAACTCTCAGTTGTCAATCAAAACTGAACATTATAATCTCTGTAAAGGTAGAATTTATGGAAGAACACAAAGTGGCCACAGAGTGTACTTCCTGTCCAACCTGATTGAACCAATCAGATTACATCACATCTACCGTTAAATCATCTTGCAGCTATCAGATTTTGAAGCAGTTTTTTTACCAACCACCTCCAGCTGATTTTAGATTTTGAGTTTTTAATGAACTCTCTTTCATAAACTATCCAACAGTTTCTGATTATTGGGCCCCTGAGACCGTCTGTGCAGTGGAAGCATGGCGTGAAAAACAAACTCTCCAACAAAATTAGCATAAGGATTTAAAACGAGGTGCCAGACCCCCCCCTCTGACAGTCAGGGCTATCGATTGACAGCTGCCCGGGCCTTTCCAAGTGACCGATCAGGCAAAACTCTACACCAGTATCTGCAACGGGAGTGAGCAGGGGCTCTGCTGACAGGAAGTCAATGTAGGGAATCATGACTCCGGCACTCTGTTAATTGGAAAGAGACATTACCTGAATTTGAATGAGAGGTTGTGTTCTTTTTTTTCTGCTGCTTGATTCCTTCATTAGACTCCAACTGTGGCTGCATGCTGAGGCTTCTTGATTTACTCTGCTAGCAGCCTTTTAACATCAAAATCAGAATTGCATCACAATTTACAAGGTTTCACAGTGCACGCCGGCAGCCATGATAGGAGGACAACGCGCCGTAATCTGACAGTGCCACAGTGTGGGAAGGCACCTGTAAATATTGACCTCAGTGGACTTTATCACTTTGATCAGTAAGTTCAAGAAGAGTGATGCATTTCTTTGCTCTTCACTCTGCAGGATGGTGACGTGTCGCACTGTAAAAGAGTTCCCAGATCATCACAGACACGCCCACACCTTCAAGAAACTTCTCTTTTATCGAACATTTTATTCATTCGAACAAGCTTTATGCTTCTTGTCCACTCTCCAGGGGCTAGCAAAAGGTATTCTTGGAATTGTAAGACCCCAATATACCTTAAGTAGGAGAAGAGAAATCACACTCAAAAAATGATTCCTGGTTCTGTGTAATGTAACTGAGATATATAAAATCTTAAGCTTATTTCTTCAAAAGATTAAACATAATTTAAATATTCGGAGGTTATCGAGTACTAGATCCCATAAGGAGGCTGTGTGCATCACACTCCAACACTGCAGATGGATGACCCATTACATTGCACTTGTGTAATAAAGTTACATGGAAAATGTAATTGAAAGATTTAAATTCAGCATTTTAGGGATAAATATTTGCAGCCTTAAAGTGGACCACAATATTTGATCACAAAGCAACTTTTGTTTTTTTCTAAATCTGACAAAATCATGATCTTTGATACTGTAAAATGATCTAAAGGGGGAGTTTTCCATTGAGTGTCTCATTCGTGGAACCAGCCATGACTTGCTGAGACTTTATCATGTTATTCTCAACCATCCATTCAGCTGCATGTCATATGCAAATTGCTGCTGTTTGAAAAAGATGCTGCTTTGTCTTCACAATGACAGTAAATTATCCTTGGCATATGGAAGTCAAGTAATGACTGAGCAGGTACACACAAAAGATGAAAGAAAACAGGAAATCCTTAATCTCATATTAAAAAAGAAATGATGAGAATTGAGGGTTGAAAAATCCTCAAAAACCCAGTCCTTCACGTATCCCTTCAGTGTTTTCATGTAAGTGTGTTTTGTGCCTTTTGTTAATCCAACCATTTGTGTTTCTGTTGGATAAGGCTTTGCATACCAAGGCAGGGAGAGTGGTAACTCATAGAGGCGTTCCAATGGAGTTGGGATGACTAGTGCCTGGTTGTAGAAAACAGCTATTCAGTTGGATGAATGCAGCTTTGTGGCGCCCATAGAGGTTCCTGAATGTGGCTTCACCTCCCCCAGGGCTGCACAGCATAGCACTCAGTTCTCACACTCACAGACAACGCAGAACACACACACACACACAC
>NW_023339740.1:28095614-28095946 GCF_004916995.1 Morone saxatilis | reverse complement strand
CCACAGTAATTCTTTTTCATTGACATATGTTATGTAAGTTTGTAAATCAAAGCAAAGCGTAGCAACATTCATACTACAAGTGGACTCAGATTGCCCCTGGCCCTTGTTCCTTGGCCCAAGCCGACCAAATTTCCACCAGATGTCAAAACTATAATCAGGTTTTTGAGATATTCAAAGTCACAGGACTGAAAACTTCCTCCAGATAATAACAGAAATGACACACACACGACAGGGTTTGCCACAGATTGGATTCTTCTTGTTGGCCAGGTCAGTGAAGGTCAGCAGAAACACACTCAAATTAACAAAACTGACACAAATACACACACACACAC
>NW_023339740.1:28081783-28095589 GCF_004916995.1 Morone saxatilis | reverse complement strand
GAGTACAAACAACTGTGGTGGGGGGGGGGGCTCTGGGCGCTTCCTCACAGGGCTTAAACCCAAAAGCTCACCTTTGCTGCTAGTGCCGACACCATCTGACAGAGTGCTGCCGCTGCTGACCAGGTTCAGTACATGCCAGATCTCACACCCCAGTTGGTCTACTCGTGTTTGCGAACTCTGCTCATTTTGTAATATGTTGATCTTGCCCGAAAGATTATTAATGGCTCATCTGCAGCTCAAGGGCAAGCCCGAGGCGGGACTTTTTTAGATGAGATGGATGAAGTGTGTGTGAGAAGCACCCGTGGATGTTGCCAGCTCCAGGCACGGGGTAGTTGGCAGCGCCTGCCATAGCCCAAATAAATTATAAATGCCACATTCGGTCAGATTGCGCGCTTGACGACAATGCGCGTTTATTTGGATGCCAGGTGGAGATGTATCTGTGTTGTTTTGTCTTAGGCTTATGCCGTAGAAAGACCGCAATTGCAACGGGTTCGTAGTTTCCCTAGTTTACTCCCTGCTGGGACTAGAAACGGTGTAACTGTGTGGCGACGCATATACAACAAGGCACCTATGATAATGCGTATCGGTCCACAGGTTTTTACTTGGTAGGTCAACCCTTTTACTTTCATGTCTGCATTTAGAATCACCAGTATCTCGGGGTGCTCATTAGGGGAGGGATTACAAAAAGGGTTAAGAGCCTTTTTGGGTAAACTGGATTTGCGTTTGACCAGGTTTTGGCCTGCTGCAGCCAATGCCGTAAGCCAGGTAACTCGGAGATAGAGCAGTGGGAGTAAAGCGAGTTGAAGGCCTTTGTTCACGGTATAAACAGCTTGCCAGGCGTAAAATCGAGTGTTTAAATGGGATCACATGACTACGAGTTTGATGGAAGCGGAGTCGCTGTGATGTGATGTCTCAGTAGTCGGTTCCTACGCATGTCTCGCTCTAGTTGAAGCTTGGCCTGCGTCGAGACCTGTTCCCTCGGCGTGGAATTCCAAGCCGCCATCGTAAGTGTTCTGGAAATCCAAGGTGAACGGTTCGGTCGGGGTGACATCGGGGCGCCGTTGGCGAGGTGGCCTTGTTTTTTTCGAGGATGGTGGGGGCGAGGTCAACACACTAGCTGTCGCTCCAACCCCAACCGGTTTGGGAAAAAATTTTTTGCGGGCTCCAGAATGCACTTCGTAAATTGTGAAGCAGAGTTACCACTTTGGCCAACTTCCCGTCTGCTCTCCAGAGTGGGCATGACATATCGCTGGTTGGTCGTAATACCAGGGGCTGAGGATAATTTTTTTCCGTGAACGGAGGGAAGTGGAACTTACCTGAATAAAATGCAGTGGTTTTAGTGGATGAAAAAAAAAGATCAGTCAAACCTCTTGCCAGTTCCCGGCGGTCGCTCTACGGTGAGCATTACGTCTTTCAAGCTCATTTTGTTTTGGTTCACCCCTGCATTAGCGAGCTCTGATAAAGCCCCCTGTAAGCTACCTGCTCAGCACTATAACAACAGGAGCAGACGCAGTTAGCCACTAATCTTGGTGAAGTCAGAGATGGAGCCATTTTAAGCAGGCGGTAACAAGCCCAGATATTGTCCCTCAAGGAGTTGGGTTAGAGTGCAAAAAAAAACGTGAATATTGGACAAAACACAATCCAACATGAAAGCTAATGCTTCCTCTGTGTCGAGGATGTGTAAAATAGGTAACCGGCGTTGCCTAACAAATTTCACCGCATGTTACCATCAATAGCTTTGTATGATTGAGTGTGTCAGTTTTTGTTTGGAACAGCTTTTGGCTGAAGTAAGACGCCGAGGTTCAAATGGTAACGACGGTCATTCTCGGCAAAATTGACTTGTTCAACGGGATGAACCCTAGACCAGGCGTTTAAGGAAGTTATAAACCTCTTTGTGGTCCTGTGCAGTGGTACCCTGAAGGTGAGACACCATTGGTCCCAACACCTCCCCATCATCCTGGTGGGCGTACCAGCCTTGGATCTGAGAGATGACAAGGCACACTATGGAGAAGCTGTGGAAGGTAGAGAGAAACGTCTTCCCCGAATTACAGTATCCCCAAGGAGACTGGCGGATGCGCAAAAGAGAGTTGGGTAGGACAACAGCTTATTAACTTCCACTGGAGTTTTGCTTGTGACCTTTTTTTCTCCCCCCTGGCTGGGAAAGGCATTTAAAGGAAACTCATTGGCGTTTCCTCAGGTTCCGTCAATAGCCTGAGCTGCTCAGCCGCTGACTGACAGCGCGCCTTTAAAACTGTTCGACGAGGCCATCCGGGCCGTCCCCTCTGCCCTGCCACACGGTGCAAGGAAGAAAGGGGGGAAGACATGCTCTCTTCCTGCTAAGACTTCTCCACGTTGGAGACGGTTACAGGGGAACGAAGGCGGGCTTTAGTTGGTGGAGCGGTGGCTATAGACGCAGGAGAAACACACCAGCTACACTGGAGCGACACACACACACACGACACACAAAGAAAACAATGTTACTTTCACGATTCTCTCCTGTCCATAAGTGTACGGCTTACGAGCAGTTATACCAATCCGTTTCCATGAAAACAATTTGACATCAGGGTCAGATTTGAGGAGCGTGTGGTAGATTCATAGACCCTAGTTTCATTGCCCAACATCATGTAGTACGTGTATAGACAAGTGGAAATGAAATTTCTCTGGAGTTCCCTTTCGTTAAATTGGACTTGATGTTTTTGTTGGGCGGTAAAAAAAGAAAAAAGGAAGGATGCGACCGTGGAATGTTTTTCAATGTTTGTTTTTGCCACTGGTTGTCAACCTTTATTTTAATTTTTTGTTTTACAGTCGTATATTGTTTTGAGTGGGGAAGAAGACGATTCGCCAAAATGCAATTTTTCAGCGGTGCGTATTTTAGCAGGAAAAAAAAACCTTTTTTTGTTCTTTTTGGGGTTTCTCAGACCTTTTAAAACGCGTTCGAAAATCCAGCCTGAGCGACGTTCGCCCTGGTGCTGCCGCTGTTTGTTCAGCCTTCCTGCGTATGATCAATGCATTATAGCAGTTTTTTTCAGTTTCACTTTGTGAGGGCGAGTCATGTGTCACCGCACTGTCAAAGCCAGGAGCTTGAAGTAACCATCTGTGAAGGGGGTTTTCTTTTTTTTTGTTTTGGCGTTCAAAGTTGAGCTAGGGGTATGCTGTTTTCAGTCCGAGCCACATGGATTCGTGTAATTCATTTTGCTTGAATGAAGTTGACTGACGTGCGGGCTGAACACATACTAAACGGGGGATTGCTCAGACCTGGGAAAACAGAGGTCTTCCGGACACCGAACAGTGCTATGTACAACGTCGCGTGGCTTTAAAAATGGATCAAAAACGATGATTCAGTGTATTTTGTGTGTGTGGCTGCCAGTCAAGTGGTTAATTGGGTATTTTCTTTCCTGCTTTTGCAAATGTTTCCCTAGAGTGTTTCGAAGCTGTGTAGCTGCCCAGGAGCTGCAAAAGCTGAAAGCTTTATGAGATGATCGGATTAGAAGCCTTGTTTAGGGTGTTTGTTCGGTGGCGGGGAAACAAAGAGCCACCTTTAATGCCTCTGTGGCAGTTTTAGTCAGAACAACCCTTTTTTTGCCAGCAAGCATTTTTTTTGATTTCTTAAGTAGCATCATACTGGCTAAGCAATGTCACTAAGAGAGGAGCATCAGTCGGGCGCGGATGGCCTGCGGGCTAATAACAGTAACAAAAGCCTAGCTGTCGGGTTATGGTGGGACGTATACAAGTTGACTCAGTCTTTTGGTTATAAGTTCATGTGGGGGGTATTTGAGCTTTTTTGGGTATCTTTTCTCCACAGAAGTTATCACTGTGGGGTGTGCGACTGCACGTGTGATGGTTAATACTAACACTGATGAATGGGGATCCGTGTGGGTTGTGATTACGCGTCTACAGTCTTAAGGCTAACCGTTTTAATCTCCGCTACAAGGCCTGTAGGCTTTTGTAATTAATGCGGCTGATGAGCATGGTATGTGCAAGTCAGTGATGACTGAGAAACTGAGATGTAGAATCTTACAGTTTACTATTTTTTCCCTATTACGAAAATGTATTTGAACTACTAGATTCAGGGGGTTACAGTACTGTTGGCGTCATCTGTATTGTATTTCAGACATCAAGCTGGTGCTTTAATTTCAAGCCCAATTTGTGGATGCGCGTGTTTTATGATAAAAGCTATTGTACACTTTTTTTTTGAAAAAGCCAATAAATTCAAGTAGAAACAGATTCTACTCTGCCTCTCTGTTTGGACAATGGAGAACTCTCGGTTTCCCTGATGAAACAGGAAAAATGGTGAGGAGTTTTGTAAAAAAAGAAACTGTCATAAGTACTTGACATTATTTGGTAAAACATGCGATACCTAATACCGGGGTCGTGCTGGATCTCTGATCTTGTTTCTAGGACTTTTATTTGACCACAGAACAAGGATTTCATGATAGTCCGAGTGGCTTCTAGGTAAATGAAGTATAGTTGAATCACACAGTGTCAACAATTTAATAATTAGTGGATTAGATTGATGTATAGATGTTACTTTGAATCAGCTTAGCAGTGGGGATTTGGTGGCTATATTTTTATGCACTTGACAAAACACCCCACGGTGACATGTGGAATGCTGGTATTGTTCTTGACTGACAGTGGGTGTGGTGCCGCCCCGGCCTGGGCGGCAGGTTTTGAGGGCTCTGATTAGGGCAACATCGAGACACAGAGGGGACAGACGAGTCACAGACTTATGAGCGGAAAGCTAAATAGTTTTTTGGATTACAAACCAAACCTGACACGGGTCATGTAACATAATTGACGAGTTTCACTAAACCCATCAAGGTTTCATGAAATACATTTTTGCCACAGAATTCGTAAATCTGGAAATTGTGCGTACAGTGTGAATGTTAACTCAGTCTGTTAGCACAAACACTTTGCTACATCTTGTTGAGCTGTTCGTTCGCTGGGCTGCGAGCACGCAGCACCGTACTCGATGGTCGGGGGGGGGGATGGCGTGTGCTGTGGCGGTGGTTCAGGCAGAAGCTGAGGTAGGAATGGTGGGCGTAACAATGTCCTCTGAATTGGCGTAGGTATGGCGAATGAATAAACAAAAAGGCATTGTTATTCAGTAAATTAAAGATGAAACAAACTGCAGGATTCACCAGTGGGGGCGCCCTCCAGAGAAGTAGTACACATCTGTCAGCAATTGATTGTTGGGATACAAGTTTGAAAATGGGCTCATTGAAAACAAGGTAGTTTGCTTATTTGTCAGAAATCTAGTATCTGTGTTTAACTTTAAGATTTCCTGGGATTCAACGGGGATCAGGCTGGCAGGTTTTTTGTTGACAAGTAAACAAAAGCACGATTTTTGTAAACACCTGAGAGTCAGGCCTCTAGCCTGTGGGCTAATCATAACCCCCTCAATTTACTGCGCTGAGAGGATCATAAATGACGGAGCAGCTGCATGAGGGTGACCTGCTCCTTTTTAATTGGACAGCGATGGCTGAACTCTGACCTACTGCAAACCCGCTCAAATTTTTAACAAGAGCAACACTGTCCGCAGAATTGCAAAGAAGCAGGCGACTGGTAAACAGGACCAAATGTTACCTCTCCCAGCCAAGGGCTCCGCGGGACCAAACAATGTCATTGTATGTGGGTATTTCATGTGTATTTTCACATAGGAGGTTGTTTCGGGTGCGCCTTGCTAGCTCTGCCTTTGAAGACTTCGCTATATTTGAGACTTCTTCGTCCATGGCGGCCGAGCACCGCTTTGCGACCTAACAGCCGAACGGTGAGAAGACAAACCGGCGTCCTTCCAGATGAACAGAACGGCTATCAAAAACATCAAGAAGACATTTCACAGCAGACGTTTGTGTAAGTGCAAAGTACTGGTTTGTCCTTTGTCACTCACCTTGTATAATAGTACTTGGTTGAATTTTGCCCAGCAGTTGGGGAATTTGAAAGCCACCAGCTGCCTGCATCCCTCACCAGTCAGGACCCCTGACGTTAGACCAGCTGCGGGCGAGTACAGTGGTGAGATGAATGAAGCCAAGGAACGTCAGATGTGTTATTTACAACATAAAAGGTTAAAGATCATAGTTTGTTTTTCTGCTTTTTCTATTTCTTCATTTTGTGAACACGGTGATCATGCTGGTTTTAAGACAAAGAGTACCGTTCTGACGATGGGGCCTGCACGGTAAGAACAAAGAGTACAGCGTCTTTAGTTCAAAGGCTAGAGCTTACATTTTGCAAAGGCTTACGCATGAAACTTCCCAACTTGTTGCTACAGTATTTCGCAAAGTGTTCAACAGGTGCATGAGCGTTTATGCTCCGTCTGCTGAATAAGAACTGCCCTCAGCATCTTGTCTTTGGCTTGAGAGGCTCAGATGCGGTGCCAAGACGACAGCCAGCTTGTTAAGAACTTCTTCACGGTGGCTTGCGTCTCTCTGCCCTCCTCTCCCGCCAGCACTTTGGCCTTGTAGTCGGAAGCGAAAATCAGCCCGAAAGCTTCCACGTCAAATCCAAGCTGGAACATCAGCAGTTCTCCTCGTTCCCGCAGTTTATTCTGTGGACCAAAAGGAGGACGGTGGGTTGTATTTTCACACGTAGTTCATAAAACACATGACCTCTCTGACACTAAAGAGACATCCTACCAGCTCCTTGTCCACCAAAGTCTTGTCACTGTGTATGCTGTAGAGTTGGTGCTTAAAAACAATCGGAGGCAAGGTGTCATTGAAGAGCTTCCTGGGGAACAGTGTCATGAGGTACTGGAGGGTGGATTTGACGTCAGTGAGTCCTTTTAGGATACAAATAGATGGAAAGTGATTTTTAACATCCTTTGATAAGATTTCAGCTCATTTGCAGTTATGTTTTCAGCAGTCAGACCTACCATCTCCATTACTGACAGCTCCAAACTTCTCTGGGCCATTTCTTCTTCTCTTCACCTTGAAAGTGTCTGAAATCAGAGCCCGTTTCCTGTTCATACCTGGAGGAGAAATAATAGTAGACGAATAAATGACTTGCAGAATTAACCTGTTCCCTCCACGCACAGATTTTGTGTTTGAATGAAAAACTGTGACACAATAACTCACAACCCATCCCCTGCCCTGATAACGTCTCACCAAAGAGCGGTTATCTAAATCAGGAAAAACAAGCCTCGTCTGTGTTACAGGCACAAACGTAGCCTCCCTTGCTGAAGATAGGTTAGGTATTTAACTCAAAGTTATAGCCCTGAGAAAAAAAGAGAACAGAAACACACACACACACACACACACACACACACACATATATATATGACACACACACACACACACACACACGCCACAGCACATTTCTCACACCCACACCAGCGTGAACGGCGATAAAACTGGGTCACAGTGAAAGAGACAGATGCGTTAAGGATGTCCTTCGTCAATCGCTGCATCTTTTGTTTTCTTTGTTTTTATTCCTCGTCTGTTCTCACTTTTTTTCCTTCCTGACCTATTTATTCTGAACCCGGCTTTTCATTTTGCTGCCGCTGCTTCTGCTCATCCGTCACTGTTGTGTCTTTGCATTTGGAGAGATCCAGTAGGAGAAGCTGTGCGTTGCCTCTTGATCAGGGCTCCTCCTGGATGATGGAGCGACCTGCCAGACATCTTTAAACACACTTTAATGACCTTTCTTAGAAGTCATTTATTTCTCCTGTCTTTGGGTCAGGCTTTGTCCATTTGTCAAATGTCAAATCTCGGGTGACTCTCAAAAGGTCTTGCTCTTATTTTGACTTATTTAGATGCATCTTCATGCTATGTTCCCCCATTTAAATAATTCCCCTGATTATCCTAATAGAGTGATAAAGCTGGAGGACAAAATTTGAAAATAATATAACATCCTAATGTGAATTAACAATGCATCCAGATGTATGGAGATCAACGTGTTTACATGCCTTTTTTGTTTTCATTTTTTACCTGTAAATCTTTCTGCATGTTTCTGTTTATGCTTTTCTTGCTAAGCACATAATTAGTGAATTAATGAACAACACCACATGCAGGTAAAGTTTGGATTTTGGCAGAAAACTATAACTGGGGTCACTGTCCAGGTGGCTGGTTAATAATCACAGTGTCATGGTTTGGGTTATTTCCTGTTTTATTTTCTAATTCTTCTTGTGTCTCGTTAAAATTTCACTTCCTGTCTTTATTTGTTTTCCCTCTAGTTTTGATTATCTGCCCCACCCTGATTATTCTCACCTGTCTTTCGTTATCCTTCTGCTCACTTGTGTATTTAGTCTGTGTGTGCCCTTGTTTCAGTGTCAGTGCAGCCTGGTTACCTTGTTCCTGGTTGTTTTTTTCCCTTATTCCAATTTTCTTTTACTTTTGCTTTGCACCAGTATAAGTCTACCCACCTGTACCTGTACCTGTACATGTACCTGCACCTCCCAGTAAGTTGTATTAAATCACCGAAGTCATCTGCTGCCTGTGCTGTCTTGCATTTGGGTCCAGCTCCGTTCCAGTTCACACACCTAGTTTTGAACTGTTCTCAACATTTCCTTGGGAACCAAAGTGGGTGTGTCATATTCTAAGTCGTGACCATGTGGCGACCCGTGTTAAGCTGCCAAAAAGGACAACATGAAGTTAAGGCTGTGATTTTTTTTAATACCACATCCGATATATGATTTTAAAAACAAACTACAAAAGACACTATATCACTGGCGATGTGAAACATCTGTAATGCCTTATCACTGGGGGCCCCTTCTTCTCATATGGGAAAGTGAGTCACACAACAATGACACATTTTGTGTAGATGAGTGACTTGAGTGGATTGGGGCTTGTTTTACAGAGACCTGAGCAGCTGTAGAGTCCCACTTTTCTAACATTTGCAGTTTAAATCTTGATTTTATGCTCCATTCAGAAATTCTACAAGACATGGCAACCATTTCTGAGTTACTCTGTGAAAGGATTTGCCTTATGACATATTAATAATATATTCGCTTTCTGTCTATCTTGGAGTGTGCTTCTGTTTATGATTGATATATGGCACCACATGTAGGTCATGTAGGCTATGTATTAATCTGTTTTAATTTTTTGTGATGCTGTGTCGTGTGTGTGATTGTGACCTATAGTGTAAAGCACTTTGAGTGGTTGAAAGACTAGAAAGGTGCTCTATAAGTGTAGTGCAGTCCATTCAAGACTGGAAAACGTTTCCTCTCCTCTACATCCATATAATTCAATCAATTTGCTTTCACACAAGCCTAAAAGCCAATAAATGACTGTGAGAAAAAGCAGTTGCCTTGATGTTACGCACTTCCATAAAAGCAAATATTAGGGTCCATAAAATATTTTTTCCTCAAAGACAGCAAAGGCTTATTTTAGTTTCTGCCTGCTGATGCTCCCGCCTAAAGCTTTACATACTTGAAGCCCGTCTCTAAGGAATTACATTCTCCCTTTTCTCCAAAGACTCTCCCACTGGCAAACGATTAAGGCGAGAAGAATTCTACATGCTGAAACATTCACGCTGCCTATGGAAACTGACAGCAAATCAAGTTGATTGCTCGTGCTCCCGCCCCATCACTCCTCAGGGTGCTAGCTTGGCCTTTTAATCACATCTCAAAGCAACGAGCTAACAAGCACACATCACACAGATTCTCTTTGCTAATTTAGTTCTTTTTAAGATGTTTGTGTGATGTATTATACAGTAATTCTCTCATGTCCCTCGGTTACGTGGGAAACAAGCGACCCCCTCCTCACAGATACAGTTCAGACACAATTGTTTTCGGCACTCAGCTGTTATGTAATAAAATTAAATTACAGCCATTAAAATGCATCAACCAGCTCTAAGGTAGGGAGCCTCACTTTCTATTCAACTTGACATATCAGTCAGGGCACGAAGTGAACACCATCTACCAGCCGAATGCTGGTAAAATATGCAAGTGGCTAGTAGATTTGACCACTCACCAGCCAAAACAATGAAAATCTACTGAGTGGCTGGTGAAATATGAATATTCATTTGCCATTTTGCTGGTGGACAAAACAATTAATTTTGCATCCTGGAACGGGTACACCATGGACAGGCAATGCTTACATGTCGTTCTTTTAACCCGCATGTGTTTGGTCTGTGGGAGCAGGTAGACTAAAGACCCTGACACGACCGACGGCTGGTGTTTCGCAGCTGTTTCGCAGCTGTTTTACAAAACCGTCTGTGAGAGCGGGCAAACCTACACCCATAGAGCTGCCTTTGTTTATATCTGCAGTCCTAGGTCTTCCGATGTTCTTTTCTGAATAGAGTACCGCTCCCTGCTAATATGGAGAGTTATTACATCTCACGCAGGCGCTGAAGGTACGGTGGGCTTTTGTCGTCGCTAGTTCTTTGATGTTGGTTTGGTGTGTCGGGCATTAACATGTAAATTGAGATGATTACATCAGAATGTAAAGTACATTTATATTACATCCTGCTTCTTCATTTTTTTCTTCTAAATCTGTGTAGCTGTGAAAGCAGCTCTTTGTCTGGGTCCATTAAGGTTTATCTTAATGAATAGGATTATTTCTGCTGGGAATTATTTTATATATACTATATATATAAACTCTAATCTGCATTACAGTCTGCCAGTTTGTGTCTATACAGCTGTTTGCTTGGTTGAAGCATCCTTGACCAGGAAACTGAACCCCTACCTGCTCGGTCACTGTAAGCTGTCAGCAATCACAGTCAGGCATTTAGCAACTTAACATTCCTGTGAGTGTATTTACTGACCCAGATTTATAGCTTTTATCATATAGCTTCTGTACAATAAAAGCTATTCTGAGGGGAGAAACACATCTAATTGGGAAGAGATCCAGCATGTTTCCCCAGACACTTGAATCTAACCAGGTCAATCCTCTGCAGTGGAAATTGCTGACAGTTAAAATATGCTACGATAGAATATAATGTTAATGCAATGTATAAAACCAGTCCATAATCAAAGGATTTAGGTCACTGTGTAACTGGTGCATAATGTGTTGGAAAGAGACAAAGGTCACTCAGATTAATGGCTTTCAATAGAGAACCAGTGCAATGCTTTTCAGTTACACACAAGATGAGTAACTGACTGAATCAATCACATTTGTACGGACTGGCTACAGTGTTGTGAAGAGGCAGAGAAACAGCGGACTGAAGGAAGGTAGAGGGAGGCAGAATCGTGATACAGTGACATAAACAGACCGGGAGAGATGCTGAGAGGGTAATGTGATGTTGTGTTTCCAGCTGAGGATTACTCTGCTAAACGGAGGGTGAAGTCATCACCACAGTCCCAAACAGACACACACCCAGTGCTCATGCTCAGTGTGGCAGTGGGCCTCAGTGAAGTGTGTTTATTCATGTGTGCATGTTTGTGTGTACAAGTAAAGAAACTCAGGAAACAACAATACTGAGACAACTATGGAAACTTCATTTGAGTAAACATTTCTAGCCTGTGGTTTTCACCAAATAATTACAAACAGCTAAACTGCTCTCATTTATCCGAATCCAGCCTTTTGCACTAGTTTCATGCTAATTATTAGCTGTGACTCTGTCTATTAAGCGGGTAACGGTTTCATAAAAGGCAAACCAGAGTCTTTAATTCCTGTTTCATAATTCTGCATATAAGAAGTTAATAATTGATCTTAATGGGGGCAAACTGGGTTGTCGAAGGGAAATTTCCTATAAAAAATGATCTTGTTTGTGAAAATTATTTTTAAAAAATGGCATACAGACCCAAGCAGAGTTAAAGAAAGCCTCCTGAGTTAATCCTGGCATATTTACAAGCTGCAATCAGGCACAAATGTGAATGCTCAGGTTAACCATGCCTGACTGAGCTGGTTCAAGCATTATTCTCTGTGCAGGAAAGTTTCACCATGGGCAGTGCTGCATTTAGAACACATGTATGCAAACATGCACAGACCACACGCAAACAAAACAGACTTCAATATAAATTATTTATCCAGTAAATTCTGCACTTAAAGGTCCAGTGTGTAACATTCAGGAGGATCTATTGGCAGAAATGTAATATAATAGTCGTAGGTATGTTTTCACTAGTGTGAAAATGAGTCGTTGTTATCCACAGAGGGAGTTGATCCTCCTCTACTGAGTCTGCTATGAACCTCCATGTTTCTACAGCAGCCCAGAATGGACAAATCAAACACTGGCTGTGTTGTATTCATGGCTGAGCACTCAATAATATAAACTGGTCCTTTTAAAGGCCACATATTATTATTACTTTTTTTTTACCAGTCAAATTATTAAATAATTTCCAATATTGCAACAGCGATGGGTGAGCTAATGGGGTCCCCCAGCTTGGATTCGATTCCAGCCTATGGTCCTTCCATGTCGTTCCCTCTCTCTGCTCCCCCCTCCCCCCTGCTTATCTTAAGCTGTCCTATCTAATAAATGCTAAAAAGCAAACAAACAAAACACACTATTATCGAAAGAAAAAATTACTTTCCTCTGTCTTCCATTCGCTAGTAGTGTAAATAATTATCAAAAAACATATTTCTTCTTTTTATAGACAAAATAGCAATAGCTGGATTAAATTGACTGCTGCAGGGAAAGGCAGATGGCTTGATGTGCTAAGATGAAGGTGATAATTGTGGTATTGGTAAACACTGATTGGTGCTGTCCTGGGGTCTAAATATTGCCATGCTCAGGGTAAGTGGGTGCCAGTGGAAGCGTGGTGCATCTTAACACAAACAATAACAAGTATTGCTCTCTAGTAATGGGGGATGGTGGCTAACACTGTTTTTCCATCATTCCTTTGGATGTAAGTCGTATTGTAAGCACGCGACGCGAGGATGCTTACAGATAGAAAGTACGAGGAAGCCTGAGAGCTGCTGGCCGCTGTCCGTGGTGCTGAAACACACCCAGCCAAGCAGTGATTCAGCTGGAGAGGATTCCTTATTCGATCCTCGCCTCCACTCCGCTTTCTTCCTCCTCTGGTGATGCTGGCAGTAAGTCACGATGGAGAGGCTGTGGGGTTTTCAAATGTAGGCGGGAAGTTCACCACAAGCAGCAACAAGCCGATCCACGCTGCACTGCATGTGTTTGTGTGTCTCCTACCTCTCCGCTCATTTGGTCATGCATCAGATCCATAACTGGGACCAAATTGAAATTAACCCCCAGGCAGCCCTGCTGTAGAAAATGAAGCTGAATATTGAACAAGTAGGGATGGAAACGGAAGGCATACAGCTTGGAGATGGATTATATGCAGAGCAACAGGACTTTAGCAGCATTACTGCCCCTTAGCGATGCATGGCGGTGTCCCTTAATTGCTTTTCTCCATGATAAGCAGTACATTATTTACACATATCACGTAAAATTACAAATCATCGCGATCTAAGTAGTACGTACTCTACTCGTGTGTGTGCATGCAGGGTTTTACTACGTATTTGCTTGCACGTAATCTTGATTTTTGTGTTTTTGTGTGTCAATTTCATGTCCAAGAACTTCTCTATTTTGACACACAATTCTAGCGTGTGTTGACTTGGGCCAGACTGCACTTGCTTTGTCCAAAGCTCTGACATCAGGAACCCCCTGTCTTTTTTATTCTCAGATTCTCTTTAGACTTGAGACTTTAACCTCTATCCCCAAATATCTGTCGCTGGTCACTGTCATGCTTCCTCTCTCTGCGTCCCTCCCCTGTATCTCAGTCTGCTGCTTCCATCCACTGTAACTCCCTGTACCAACATCCGCACAGACACACCTGGCGGATATCTGCACACTACTGTAATATAAATTCTACTAGTGTGTGACATTCACCCATCTTATCAACAGCACAATAGTTCAATTGGCTAATGTTATATTACTCCGCAGATTTTGGATCTAACTGGGACAGGTTAACACATTTTGTAACAC
>NW_023339740.1:28081378-28081561 GCF_004916995.1 Morone saxatilis | reverse complement strand
AAAAAAAAAAAAAAGAGAAAGCACAAGTTTGAAAGAGAATAAAAATCATAAAGTTTTAATTTGTGGTTCATATGTCAGGGAAAACTTTCTCAGTTTTCTTTCAGTGTGTTGAGTTTGCTGGTTTGGATGTGGGCTGCATCTCTAGTTGGCAGTCAGCCAGTGGGCGTATGTGTGTGTGTGTGT
>NW_023339740.1:28077447-28081278 GCF_004916995.1 Morone saxatilis | reverse complement strand
CAATTATTGAAGAAGTAGGGATGGAACGGAAGCATACAGCTGGAGATGATTATTTATTGCAGAGCAACTGAGGTATTAAGCAGCATTACTGCCCCTTGGCGAGTGCATGCGGTGTCCTTAATTGTTTCTCATGATAGCAGTACTTATTTACACATATCACTAATTACAAATCATTACATCGATCTAAGTAGGTACGTCCTTACTCGTGTGTGTGCATGCAGGGTTTTACACGTATTTTGCTTTACACGATACTTGATTTTTGTGTTTTTGTGTGTCAATTTCATGTCCAAGAAACTTCTCTATTTTGACAACAATTCTAGCGTGTGTTGACTTGGCCGACGGCACTGCTTTTTCCAAGGCTCTGACAGTCAGGAACCCCCCTGTCTTTTTTATCTAGATTCTCTTAGGACTTGAGACTTTAACCTCTATCCCCGAAATATATGTCGCTGGTCACTGTCATGCTTCCTTCTTCTGCGTCTCTCCCCTGTATCTCAGTCTGCTGCTTCCAATCCACTGTAACTCCGTGTACCACATCCGCACAGAAACACCTGGCGGAATAATCTGCACACTACTGTATAAATATTCTACTAGTGTGTGACATTCACCATCTTATCAACAGCACAATAGTTCAATTGGTACATGTTATATTACTCGCAGATTTTGGGAATCTAAACTGGGACAGGTTAACACATTTTGTAACACACTTTTTTCCATTTCTGAAAATACTGTACTGGGAAAATGGGCTTTGAAAGTTATACTGGATAAACGATCTTCTCTGTTTCACTTCTGCACTTTGCTCTTCTCTCTAGGTCTGCTTTCTCCCTTACCCCCTAGTTTGGTTTTGGGGAGCGTGTTGGGGTGTGTCTAAGCAGAACTTGTATCTAGTATTATATGACAAAGCAGATAGGCTTTTTCTTTTGAACGAAGAGGAAGTAAAAAAAAAAAAAAGAGAAAGCAAAGTTTGAAAGAGAATAAAAACAGTAACGTTTTTCTATTTGTTTATATGTCCAGGGAAAATTTCTCAGTTTTCTTCAGTGGTGTTGGAGGTTTGCTGGTTTGGATGTGGGCTGCATCTCTAGTTGGCAGTCAGCCAGTGGGCGTATGTGTGTGTGTGTGTGTGTGTGTGTGTGTGTGTGTGTGTGTGAGTGTTTGTGTGTCTTGAGGGTCTTAAACACAGCAGCATTCTGGAGGAGAGTTCCGTTGTTGTTATGGTTACGCTCGGTTTCCGCAGACACCCTGGCAAGACTGGTTCCCTTATCGCCATAACAACAGTCCAACTTCTCAGCTTCC
Organism: Morone saxatilis; assembly: GCF_004916995.1. NCBI lineage: Eukaryota > Metazoa > Chordata > Actinopteri > Moronidae > Morone > Morone saxatilis. The sequence continues at coordinate 28,079,988 of NW_023339740.1, read as the reverse complement.
TTCCAGAGGAGGGAAAAAAATCCCTGATCAATGCCTCACAATGTCAAGACAAACATATTGCCTTTAACCTACTTAACGGAAGACATAAAACTTACTCCACAAGTGAACCCATGAAATTTAATACTCACCACTTTGTCAGTGGTCCGAAGTTAGCTAACTAACTACTGACATCTGACCTGTATCTACAGCAATGACCGCTGTCCTGTATCTACAGTGTTAGTGTCAACTTATTGGACTTCGCTAAAACTTAGGAAGTATAGTTAATATTGATATCATTATTACTATTATATGAATTAAATAGACGTACAGACCTCTGACCTGTATCTACAGCACTGAACTATGACCTGTATGCAGCACTGACCTCTGTCCTGTATCTGTCCTGTCCTCTGTGATTTAGTATTATTGTGTAGCTATTGGAATTGACCGATCTGAACGCTATTTAAAACATGTGATATCTAGTATCCAAAGAATGTTTGTGTGGATATTGGTTGCATTTGTGTAAATGTTGGTTGATTTTCCATACTATATGAAAAATATAGAGTAACTTCCCGAAATCTCACATAAGTCACAACCAAATGAGGTTAAACAACTGAAAGTGTTAAATCAACTCGAACATGCTTTTTGTATGACTGAATATTACATCCTTATTATTTCTCTTTTTGTTTCTTCTTTCCTACCATATACTGTCTCACTCTTGCTCTTTCAATTCCAACTCTCTTTCTTTCCCATGATCAGAATAGAAAGGAGTCGTCAGCTCTGAGCACCATAGTTTCCTGAAATGCAATGCCAGCCTGTCTGTCTCTGTATTTATTGATTAGTGCTTAAAAAAGCACTGCTAGTTCAATAGGTCTGCAGTCCTGCAGCTGGTCCAAAGTATGTTCAAGAGAGTTACACTTTTCACAATGTGAACAAATTCCTTCTCTCACGTTTATTGATTACAGGTTAAGACAGGACAGCTTACAGAGTAGTTCAGCAGACCTGTGGTCTATCCACAAGTTCAGGAGAAATGTGAAAAGTCAGAACAATGACCAGAACCTGAATTAAATGTCTGTTATTACAAACTGTTTAAAACTAATCATAAATTTTAAAGTGAATCTTATTCTTTATTTTACAGTTAATTATTCCAGGACACAATTTAGGAAAGGATTATTAGAAATAGTAAACCAGTTGGAGAGCAAGTGGGGCCGTTTGGCAAAGCTGCAATGATTAGTTGATTAATTGATTAGTTATCAACTATTAAATATTTATCATCATTATATCATTTTTAAGAAAAGAATAATAAATTATCTAATTTCAGCTTCTCAAATGTTAATATATTCTGATTTCTTTAGTCCCCTTTTACAGTAAACTGAATATCTATCATAACATATCACCATGAGCTTTGGAAAATGGTAATCAACCTTTTTCACAATTTCCATTTTATGGTTTATAATTGAATATTGGACAAAATGATTGCCAGTTTAATCAATAATGAAAATAATCACTAGTTACAGCCCTCGCTTTTTTTAGACATTTTGCTAGAATTGTGACAGATGTCTGGTTATTTGTTAAGTTATAAAATACCTAATGATAAAGTTTTTAACCTCTTGTGTTGAATCCTTTTCTGTTGATTCTGAGTTTGTCCAAGAAAGAAAGAAGGAAGATGAAAGAAAATAAATAAGCAATGAATCACCACTCAAAGATACAATTATTTTAAGACAAATGCTACTGTAATAGTAATTGCTTCTAATTCTTGAAATATTCCTTTCGGGCTGATGATCCATGACCCATGCACCACCACCTACTGTACATTACATTTTGGTTCACTGCCCACCATGCATTCTCTGGCTTTCTCCACAGTGACTCATGCTTGACAGTGTCTCCACATACAAAGCCAGGGCTAAGTTTTAATGAGCCTGGACCCCAAGGTGAGAAAAAGAATTACTTATTCAGGCACCAGGGTGAAGAAAGTTTAACGCCTCCTCATTTATTCCATGTTTGTATTTATTCCTGTGTTGCAGAGGGAAGATTGTCTGTCTGTGTGTTTTTGTTATTTTTTGACTGTGTTTTGCCCTGAGCCTTGCTCCCTCTCTCTGCATGGGAGAGGAGACAAATGGTGGGTGACACAGCAGGCTGGGGGGCAGACGCCATGGCCCAATTATCTGTCTGTTTTCCCTCATTTCTTAGCCTCTTTTTCACTCTCTTTCTCCCATTTCTTCCAAATCTATCTCTCTGAGTTATTACCTGTATTTTTCTCTGCCTGTAAATCTCTCACTCTTATTTTTTCCCCTGTACCCCCCTCCCTTCCATCCATCTATCTCTCACTTAGTCTAATGAATATTTCACATAGAAATGCTATTTATAGATGTGACATCGTTCCTGCGCTCCATCCATCAAGCTCAGATTTCTCATCTGCACGTTTTATTCAGTCGTTATCAGATTGAGGTTGAGTTTCATGTCACTTTCAATTATCATCAATTCTTAGAATAAAACCGTTTTTATTTCAATCACTCATGCAAGATGGAAGGTTTGCTGTAATTTGTTTTATCATAGATCAAATTT
>NW_023339740.1:28068196-28077431 GCF_004916995.1 Morone saxatilis | reverse complement strand
ATTTGATGTGACTTGAATGCAGCTCTTTTTATGTAATTCATAAAGTTTAAAGGATCTTCCTTTTACTGTGCAGGCTTGTTTTTCTTCATACAGCGCACACACTCGATAAACAGGGTCTGTATGACAGTCCGATATGGAAACTAGTTGTAGTTCTAGTAGTAGAGAGAAGGTACTGAATATCTCTCATCTCTACTCAAATATCTCTCATTATACAGGGAGAGTTATCAATATGATATTATTATAGTATGATTTATAATATACAGCTCCAAACATTTCTGTTACTACCACAATGTGGTCCAAATCCAGACCCATGAGAAGCACTAATTAATGGTATTTGCACCTGCCTTTTTATTACGATTCCAACAAGATGTCAGTTTTCTGAAAATAAAAACTGTTGGCCAAACAAAAAGGTCAGACAGAAATTAAAAATATTTTTTTTTCACTCTAATGGCACATAACTTTGAGGAGGATCTATTGTCAGAAGTGGAATATAATATTCATAGATATGTTTTTATTAGTGTGCAATCACCTGAAAATAAGAATTATTATGTTTTTGTTGAGCTGTTTTCATCTACAGAAGCAGAAGGAGCCAGATTTTTCAGGAAGTTTTGGTTGCTAGTCCTTTGATATTGTAGTTCGGCCCAAAAAAATGATTCAGATAAAACTGTCTTTTCTTTGCCTGACTGACTTCCCTTTGGTTTGCTCTTTTATTGAATGAGACTTTGTATGAAGAGCTTCCTTTCCTGTGAGAGCATGAGGACATAGTATATGTAGTCTGTCTGTGTAAACCTCCCAGGCTCTGAGCTCTTTACATGTCCCCCTTTAACCCATTAAAGCTTACTCACCCCACTGCCTGCTCATTCAGTCACATAAATTGGATGGCAGTGTCGAATACATGCTTGACAATGGGCTTTGTTAGGCTAAGTCCATGCTTCGCTGTGTGTGTGTGTTTGCATGTGTGTGTACATGCATGGGACAAGCAAACGTGTAGGCATGCATGTGTAAGTGAGAATTAGCAAGTTGAGTATTTACACATGTGCTTAAGTACACAGAAGTGTGTGTGTGTGTGTGTGTGTTTGTTCAGCAGTAACAAAATTGGACCTCGGAGACATTGCTGATGAAATCAAACGAAACAGCAACATTTCAGTGTTTTCATGACACAGAACACAAGATAAATATTGGCTTTGATTTTGGGGGAAACATGCAGCACTGCAGTAGTTTTTAAGCATCCTCACATTTTAAAACTTTTATTTTTTGAGTCCCAAAAATGGCTTTAAGGCTATTTTACAGGCTAATATAAACAATTAACTAATGCAAGTTCTGTAGCTTTCAGTGTTATTGATCCATTATAATAGTGCTGAGGTCTACCCAGGGCCTTAAAAACCTTTTTTATTCACTGAAATGCATAAACTTGTATGCCGTCTCATCCTTTGCAGGGCCATAGAGGGTAGAGCCCGTCTCACATTGGTGGGGGAGGGGAGCTTTAATCCTTACATGCCAAAAAATATAATTAGACAGTTAATTAATTAACACATGGCATTCATAAGCCACTACTTCACTTTCATTTTGAACAAGTAAATGTTTCTTAAGCAAACACTTCAAATCAGCTAATTTTGTTGTAAAAATTCCTAATGAGTTGCAGTTCTAATGCCAGCAGATGGAAGAGATCTCAATTTGGGAGGAAGTACTTTATGGTGTTGCCATTTAATTTCATCAGATGTTCCCCTTCTCGCTGTCTTCTTTTTCTTGTATTAGATTATACCGCTGTGTTTGGTGGATTTATTAATGGGTCTTTTCGTTTGGCTATGTGTGTTTGGTGGGTGTGTTTAGGAAAGGATTTGACCATGTGTATACATTTCGGCTGGACTGAAAGTGTGTGTGTGTGTGTGTGTGTGTGTGTATATATATATAACTACTGTGTATGTACTGTAGGCATTTGTCCATGCACACACATCAATTAATAGTATATTTTGTACATGCATGTCTGAATATACATGTGCAGTGGGGTGTGTTTGCCTGTGTGTATGTGTAAGTGTAAAGCCCTGCAGGCTACCAGGCAGACAGCATCTCATTGAATTACTATAATGGGCTGGTAATGGGCCTCCCAGAGTGGTTGAGGGGTGAGGTGGGACCACGAACAAGCCAGAGGTCAATGTGCTGCTCTGGAGCCCACAGGTTTCATAGTCTGTGTCTGAAGTAGCTGTTCTGTGTAGTGGACTGGAACTTCTGGAAACAGGATATGTTGGTGAAAAAATTTATGTTTTAAGGAGGCATTTTTATGTGTCAGCAGATCCAGTGGAGAGAGTTTGTCACAAGCTGACTCTGTACTTTGTCACTATACAAATTTTTGTATTTAATCCAAACTAAGAAGGATGTGCAAAAATTACAAAGTGGGTCAGTACCACTGTGCAGTAAAAGTGATCAACAGCATACTCTTTATATCCACCGAAGACGATGCAGGGATCACTCCAGAGTGGCAACAGTTGGAGTTACTGCAGTGCCGTGCATGTTAAGGAGAGCGTGGATGAGTGCGTAGGAGAGCCGCCTGCAAGACAGGGTCAGAATTAACATCAATTAACATAAATTATAGACCTCCATTTCAATTTTTTATCACCGTGTACTTCATTTTTCACATCATGCGTTACTTTACTCTCACTCACTCCATCTTAATTCCCCCTCTCTCTCACTCTCCTCTGACCCTCGCTCTGTCACTGTCTCACTCCACCATCTTTTCTCTCTCTTCCCCATCTCCTCTCTCTTTCTCTCTGACCCTGTCACGCTTTCCTCCTCACCCACCTCCCACCATCCCTCCCTCCCTCCTCCTATCTAATTCCAGTTGATGGACTGATGGACATTTCCATTGACCTGATTAGGCCCAGCCTATCTGGCAGTAATGGCTGTAGAGTGTGTGTGTGTGTGTGTGTGTGTGTGAGTGTGTGCATACACTTGTTGTGTGTCACCATATCTGTCTATCACTGTCAGATGCTTTTATAGCGATTAGTACACATTTCTTTCCCACTATGAGGTTGATCCACTGCTTAACATTTTAAAACCCTCCTGCAAGGTAACCTTATCTTTTTCACACTGTCATATATTTGGTGTAACAAGATAATGCAGTAAGCTGCTAGATTCTTAAGAGTACTTCACCGATTTTGCGTGTGGCTCCTTAGACATTGTCAGCAGCTGAGATACAGGCTTTTTTATTCCATGAGTTATTTTTCTTTTTTAAAAACCTGATGCCTACAATAACCGCAATGCAACTCATCCTTAGACAGCTTGGTTGGAGTCGTTAGAGACGTTTGTTTTGTGATATTGCAGTCCTTCAAGGATTTTATGGGCTTTTTGGGGGTTTGTTGCTGCCTAAAATGACTGATTTCATGAAAGCTTTTAAAAAAAAAATTGCAATGCATGTTTTTAGGTATTTTACTTGCAATTAAATTTGGTGTGAAATTGGAAATTGCAAAAATAGTCGCACATTTCTTTGTATCATTTATTAAAAATCCAACGCAACTTGTTCTAGTGAGAATAAATCTAGTGGATTCTTATGAGCAGTGAAACTCACAGGAAACTACAATGATTGGTCAAATTAGCGGAAAAGTTGTGGTGACAAAATTGTAAGATCACACAGAATTCACAGGGATTGGTTGAATTTGTGTTCATTGTTGTGAGCGCACTGATGTTGTAAAGTGATTTAGTTGTCGTAAAATTAAATCTCAATATGTTGCCTGGCTCACAGTATTTATGCTGAATAATAACCCCTGCATTGTGATACATATTGCATCACAAGATTCTTGCCAATACACAGCACCAATGCCGAGTGAAGCAAAACATCTGTGGTACCTCAGTTAGTGGAATGAAATGGGCAGTTAGACCATTACGCTTTTTTTGAGGATTTTCAAATGTGTAGATGATTTTGTTTCCCCACTGTTAAAAGTACCAGACAGTGATAGCAGGATGACATAGGACATGGGTCCCTAAAAATCCCCAGTAGTGCCAGAGGTGCTGCTCTGTATCTGATCTTTTACCTTTTTAGCTTATAATTTTCACCTTGTGCATTACAGGATCACTTTATTAATATTCTTCATTGTTATTTTAGACTTGACTACACGTAGTCTCAAACCATTTTAACTTAAAGGACCAGTGTGTAGGATCAGGCGTCTTCAGTCACAGTGTACGTTCATGTCAACAGTTTAACCTTTTATCTTAACAAATATGTGTTTGTTTGTTTGTTTGTTTGTTTGCTAACTGGAAAGTTTGATAGACAGCAGACAGAAGTTGCACTTAGCTTAGAGTGCCAGTACAAATATCCACCAGAGAGCGTCACTCATCATTCTGCCTCAGTTTTTATGTTATCCGGCCCCGTGCTGATTGTCTCATTAAGAAGTTGAAAGCAGATTCTCACCAAGGCTGTTTGTCGACAAATACTCTGCTTGTCCCGGGTCTGTCTCAGTGTGGAGAACAATAATACAAACATGAACACTGAGGGAAGGAGACAGATTGAATCACTACAGTTTCATGTTACCTTTGTGTGTAAACTTTGAAGCTGAATTTGTTCTGTGTTTAGGACATGACATGAGATCTCCTAACGCCATCGTCTCGTGTGGATAAATGAAGACACCTCATTCATGCTGATGTGACTGCACACGCTCACACACAGCCACTGCCTTTATACACAGATGTACTTCTCTCTGTCTCTGACTCACACACACAGCTCTCTATTTTACAGACTGACACACACGAACCATTGTGAGGTTTTCTAGGCTTGCGTGACAGTATAAAGTGTGTACAACCTATTTGTGTTCATTCAGTAGACAGGCGACTCACTCTGTGTCTGCTGCCTCAATGCAGGCTGCATGCTGCATTTGTCCCACTACTCTACTGTGTGTGTGTGTGTGTGTGAGAGAGAGAGAGAGCGAGACTCTACATCAAAGTCAGAATGTATTGTTTTTTTTCCATAGGTAAAGCTTTTATGTCATACATGTGACGTCACAGTAATACGTCGTGTTCAGTATTAGTTTTTCACGACTCAACACAGCAGAAGTTACTCAGTATCCCTCAGTCCACAGCCCAGGATTACACTACCACGCAGGAGAAAGGAACATCCCCTCTGCCTCAGTTGCTCTGGAAAAACTCTGGAACCAAAACGCTGACTGGTCCGCTAATTATCCCAATTCACCACGCGTTTGTGTCCAGAGGCTCACCAGTGTTTCGGATTAAGGAGTGACCCTGTTAACTCGCGACTTTTAGCCGAATAAAAGTCAGCAGTTAGTTATAATTCCGCTGAAAGTCGGGAGTTAACAGGGTCACAGACCCAGGAGGCAGCAAGAGGGAGGGTGCAGGTGATTAGTGCAAGCAGGTACAGAGATTAAACATTGTCCCGCTGTACGCCTTACATAGTCATTATCAAAAACAACAAAAATGGTGGTAATGCTGCATACCACCTTGTTGAGCCACCCTAAATTACAGCAGCAACAGCCCTGGATACAGTGGTAGGAATCTCTTTACGATAGACAAATTTAAAGTCTTGCGTTGTATTTCTTTACATGGCCCAACTCTAATAGCACTGAAGTACTCATGTTTGTGTGCGTAATTGCATGTAAGTGGCACTGACAGCAGTTAAGAGCAGATGGTTATTGCAGAGATGATGACTCAATCGTCTCTGTAACTTCTTAAGAGATAAACATCATCAGTGGGATTACAGTTTCTAGTTCTCTTTAGTTTGTCTGCATTCTTTTAAAATCTGCCAGTGAGACAGAGGGAGAAGGGACTGGAAGGCCAACGATTGGAGGGCACTGTGTAGATCACAAGCTGGATTCAGACAGACGGCATTGTAAGATTTCCATTTAATTCATGTCCAACTTTTAGTGGAACCAAAGGAGAAGTTGTCAAGAATTGAACACGTTTTATGGCTTATTAGAGACTCTCCTAGGACGCTGTAAATCTTGACGGTGTGTTTGCAATCATTTTTCTGACCCACTTGCCTTTGTAAGACTTAAAAGCTACAAATGCAATAATACTTGTAGAATTGTAAAATATTAATCTTCTTTAAAAGAAGGTACAGCAAAAGCACTGCAATCATGTTGCAAGTTAGATCCCAACATAAAACGCAAGTTCATGGAAGTGGTAATATTTTATGCTAGGTACCCCCTTCCCCTCGCATTTACTGTCCTTTTACTGTAAAACTAAATGGGCAGGCTGTTACTTCTGTCCGTAATCTTTATGGGCTGAGCAGACGGTATACTAAAGAGAAAAATGCTGCATTCGATCAGATCCATCAAAGATGAAAACACTCAAACAAAACAGACGCACTCCAGTGAAATTAAGTTTAAAAAACAAATACATCATTTATTGAATGGATATTAAGAGTCTTTCTGGTGGTGTCCACTAAATGTTCCCAAATGTTTGATTTGAGCACAACAGATTTAAATGCTGTTGCCCATTTTCTTTCTTTTTTATTAGTTTCTATGGACAACTCAGTGTAAAAATAGTCCCAAGTGACCTTTTCATAGTTTTTTGATGATGATTGCTCCACCACATGCACTTTATTATTGAAGGGGGCCTGTGAATAAACTGGTGGACAAGTTGAAATCCAAAATTATTAATACTTTGTTCTGAGATCCTCTTTAATGTGGGTATAGAGTATATAGAAACAATACAACATTTACTGTGGTTGGAGATGCTGGCAATACTGTGGTTTTGAGAAATTTGGTTTTCAGGTCACTCCTTGTTAACATAAAAGCAGAAGCTTAGATAACAGTAAAAACTATGATGATTTAAATGTACTTAAGGAACTTAAGAGTGGTGCCAGTCAGACTTCCATCAGGCCAAAAGACTCAAACCCCCTCTCTAAATATTGATTTTAGAGTTAGGTTAGATGTACATTACTCTAACATCAGGCACATCATAAGTGTAATGGCTCCGAGGGCAGGTGAAAGTGGCCCCTGTGCTCATTAAAGGACAATATAAAACATGAACATAAAATAGAACGGTAAATCAATCATGTCCAAGCTCTCGGTTTTAAAGCCTCTATTTTGAAGAACTGTGTTCCTGGATGAATGATGAGACGCTGATCTGAACTGTTAGCTGACTCAACTGTGACCGCTAAGCTAGCTGCTCACAATCAATGAGATGTGTAACCCGACACCCATCCATTCCCCTAAGAAGCATAACGCAGCTGTGGTGGCTTGTGGGAAGAAGGACAAATGAAAGGTGACATCATTGAGCTGAGCTGACTGTTTTCCAGGATGACACAGCTTGGGAAGACGGCAGACTATTAAACCTGTAATATGCAACAATCCACCGTGTGTAGATGAAGGGTTTGACTTCCGACTGGGATGCACATAAGCAAATGAACAAGGACAGCACAGGAAAGTAGAACAGTCAGACACGCACAGTCACCCTGCTGCTGATGTTGGACAGAGATGAACGCACACATACACACAAAGGGGGGATTTGAATAGTGTCAACCTTAAAAATTGATTCACTGTATTAGTGCTTCCGCTGTGTGTTCACTGTAAGACAGGGAAGAAATAACAGGGAAAAATATGAAACATTTATTTAAAGTAAAAATATTTTATGAGCTAAACCTTTAAGTCTCTGCAACAATCTCTAATTAAAGACTTCATTTAGGCTGAACTAGAAGAGGAATAATCTGATTTCTCTATCTATTACAGAGGTTTTGGAGTCTTTGTTTTCAAGGTGTACAAATTGTGTGCCTGACATTACACGTTACCAGCAAGTGTTAACAGACCTATGGTGCTATCCTCAAAACCCTCCTCTTCTGGCTGTTCAAAGGCCACCCCGACTATATTCTACTGTATGTGAATGTACAGTTAAAACCCATTTGCCTGATTGAACTCCTGGTGTTAGGAATTTAATGATTATGAGTATTATCCATGGATGTATTAGGCGTTAAGTGGATACAACGTTGGAGGTTGGAGTAAATTCTTATGGTAGCTGCTCAGCGGTGCATGAAGCAAAGGAAGTTCGATTATCGGGTATAAAATCACCTGAATCTTTTGCATGTTCTTCTCTATTCCTCATCCCAGGGGCGTTTCCATTGTGGGGGGCCTTGGGTGGCACTGGACATCCCTGAAATCTGATTGGCCACCCCACTGGTCAATATCCTAGTATCCTAGATACTAGTAAATTAGATGTTGTGTTCTAATAGTTACCAACCTGGTCATTGCTGGCATGTCTGAAAGGGGGATAAATAACGTTAACTTCCAGTTTAGCCCTTAAAAAATAAAATGCAAAGCAACATAAAAGGAACACATTTCTGGATACAGTTTGATGAATTTATGCCTTTTTAAATCCGAAATTGTTTTTGATTTTATTTTTGGCCATTAACTCTGTGGATTGGCTTTGGACAAGCAGTGTAGAGTCGATTTAGCAGAGTTTTTCACTGCCTCTGCAGTAAAGGTGACCCAAAACAGTAAAGTTGTGGACCGGAAAACCAAAACAATGAGCTGAAAGAGGCTGAAAAGCTCCATACAGCTAAAGGGAACTGGATTTGGGTGGGCTCATCGTGGACTGATGCACTGTTCATGTAAATATATTAAGCATCTTGAACGTGACAAGGAGAGAAGTTCAGGGGTTATGAGAGTTCAGTAAAGTTAACAGACACACACAAAGAGCTGAGTACAGTAGAAACTCCGGAGACAGCTGGAGACAAAGACAGGTGGTACACAATCATGGGGTGTGTTTGACTGTGTGTGTGCTGTGATCTGTCTTTCTTTGGGAATGTGTCATGGCAGCTTTTTTTGTTTTCTCTGAGTGATGTATGGTGGTGTATAGTTGTGTGTGTATCAGCAGACCGCAGTGCACCCTGGGAGGTCTAAATCTGCTGAATCAGGAGAGTGACGACAGAGATGCAGAGTGAGAATTAGCAGAGTGACACAGAAGAATGAACATGAGTATAGTGGTTGAGTTTTAATTTTTAAGATTTTTATTTTGGCATCTGTTCATGTTAAAATCAATATTTATTGTGGAGTGCAGAGAGTTGAAGACATTTATCTGTGTCTCTCTGGCAGTCTTTACATTCTGTCCCAAAATCATTTTATGTAAACTTTTTACAGCTGTGTTCTTCATCAACAGGTGTTGAGACTGTAATGGGCCTTAAAACTAAAAGAAAAAGAAAAAAGCCACAAATTGTTAGTAAGTTGTGCTTATTACAAGCAATGAAATTAAGTTATTTAAGATAGGATTTCTTAAAAAAAGTATTTTGGTCACTTTA
>NW_023339740.1:28048730-28068096 GCF_004916995.1 Morone saxatilis | reverse complement strand
CTAATGCAAAACATGCTTGACAAATTTATTTATATTTTTAGACATAAAATAAGAGTAATTTCCCAGAAACAAGGATTCCTTTTTTGCATTGCATTGGTATGGTTCTTTAATGTGTCAAATTTTGTTATAAAATGTTAGAAATGTGATTTGTCTCCAGCATATTTGATCCAACAACAAAATTAATAACCGGTTTGACCAATTCCTAATTATTTACTATTTAATAACAAATCCAGTGCTTTACACCAACCCGCCTGGGCTTGGAGCTGAGGGAGCTATTGGCTAACGCACCAGGCCAAGATGTCAGGCTGGCCTTGGCACCTGGGGATGCCCTGCAGACACACACACACACTGAACTGGATGGTGAAGGTTGCCGCTGCCAGCAGCTCGTCTCTCTGCCAACAGTGCCCGCAGTGCAGAGCGGGTGTTTCCCCGCGGCAGCGTTTCTCCACTCTGACCTGCAGCTACGCTCATTAATGTGTTAATTGATGTGCGCTATTGTAGACACACTGCCAAGAGTAAATGGATTTAGACAGTTAGTTAATAACTTTAAAACTACAGTGCTGGACTGAAGTCAGTGTTGCTTCGCTAAAGAGCTCCGTTTTTAATCAGAGCAGCTTCCTGTTTCATGATGGTAGACTCAGCAAAGTAGTCTGCCAAGAAACAAATATATTTTTGACCAAAAGGTCTTGTGCTGATTAATCGTTGTTTACAGTGAAGCAGGACACATCTTGTGTCCAGCAGGAAAACTTGAGAAATGAACACAATTCTGGAATTTTTAAAGAGGTAGATGGATTTAAGTTAGGAAATAATAATAATAATAACCCCAAAAACATACCAGACACACATTATTGTTCCAGATTATTTGTATATACGTCTTAATACATGACTGGAGGGGTTATTTAATTATTAATAAATAGACATAAGAGTAATGGGACATGCACACTACTCTCATAGTCATGATGACAGTCAGTGATTGTCTCCCTAGAGACAGAGGGCAGTACTAAGATTAGACACACACACACAAATCCTGGTTGTGCCCTCTAAAAGCAGCAGTAGTGCAGAGTGCTGTTGGGTGATTAGTGTGTTTTTTAAGCCCGTATAATGGAAGCTTAGCCCAGTGCTCCACTTTCAGGGCAGGAACAGCAAGCTTGGCCATCTGGACACTAGTACACTCTAATGCTGGTACACAGAGGGCTGCGAGGCCACGCCACAGTACAAACAGCCTGGTTAGAGCACAGAAACCAGGAAAACAATGTGACACTCACAAACATGAAAACAATAGCTTTAAGTATGAGAATGTTTCATTGCTATACTTTGACTATAACACATGTTCTGTATTACATTTTACATTTACAGTAAAGAAACTCATACAGACATAAATGTGGGTACACACACACATACACACACATAAACGAGCACTTACTGTAGAAGATTTTCCGGCAGTGCATCCTGTACATCAGCTCTTACTTTCACAGAACGATAAACACATATTTACTTCTGCTTGGGTGCACATACAGTAGATGCACCTGCTCTTGCATTCACATTAACACACACACAGTGCACTTACACACCATGAATTACCAACAAACATCTGGCTGATCTGCCTGCTCCATATTATTATTGCACTGTGTGTGGGTCAGTGTTTGGGGGAGGGAAACGGGCTGAATTGGTGTGTGTATGCGTGTCTATGTGCCATGAGACATTAGGGAAATTGTGCCAACATGTGGCACTTTCTAAGTTCTTATGAACACACACACACACGCAGGGCAGCAGCTGCATATGTGAGGTGACAAGCTGAGGACCTTGGTAACACCTCCAAGGACAGTTTGTTTTTGTGTGTGTGTGTGTGTCAGTGTGTGTTTGTGTCTGTATAAAAGAGTGTGTGTGTGTGTGTGTGTGTGTGTTTCCTTTTACCAGCAGAAACCTCTCATATTGAACTGCAGACTGGGAATGTTGAATAATTAAAAAGATTTCTGTTACTGGACAACTTCCTGTTGACTTGATTTAATGAGGTGTGTGTGTGTGTGTGTGTGTGTGTGTGTTTTCGTGGCGACTTAAAATTTATTTAAAATAAAGTTTAAGATGACCAGAGTTGGACGAACTTGCTCTTGGATCTTTCCGCGTTAAGTCTATTTTTTTTTGGAGACGCAACACGTCCAGAAATTCTCATGACAGGCAGTGGAAACAGTTTCTGTTTGTTTGTGGTTAATAATAATGATGATGATTGGATGAGTTTTTGTACAATGACAGTAAATCTAACTTAATTGTGTATTATGGTCATTGTTATGGTTGGAGGAAAATGGGTAAGTGTAGCAATTTCAGCTGGAGAATACCAGCATAACAATCGGCAAATTAACACCGCGTGTGCCATAAACCGACCCACCTTTCCTGTAAACGGACACTTCATGTCCAAAACGAGGATAAAAATGAAGCTAAATGATGAAACTAGCTGTGCAGTTGGTAAATATATCGTTGTTCAACCGTTTTTTCCCTTAAGGGACCCTTTTCCTTCTCTATCATTTAGTAAACTAGACCGGCTCCTGACCTAATAACATAATATTTATGGCATAGTAACCAGTACTCGAACTACTGTTAACTGACAATTCAAAACTTGAACACCATAACTGCTGAAAGTTTGTGTTAAAAGCAAGCAGCTTTTGGATGAATCTGAAGCGATTATTTTCTGTATATATTTATTCTAGCGAGGGTGAGTTTTCGGAATGGTTTTTAGGAACTTTCAGACATTCCTGTCTGTATGTGTGTTGTTTTTAACAATCATACATAAGTTTAGTTATTTCTTGACAGGGAATTAGACAAAATGTTGAGATATTTAGCCTGTAGGTGTGGTATTCAATTTAAAGTTCTTACACCCTTAAAATCAATTAAGGTCTAGGAACCCCCTGTGATCTTTTGCACCCCTAGGTGAAATTACAGACCCCCCACGATTGAAACCAATTGAAATTATATGACTGTGACATAATTGACTGTCATTGGAGGTGTTAAACTTTTACACATTATGGATTCAGAAGGTTTTGTTTTTAAGTACCAATTACCCATAATTATGTCCCCAACTTAGTGACTTAGGATGGTGACTTCAGTTATGATTTTCTATAACATGACAATAAAAAAAGATTTGATATATACAAGATCTGTTCGTCTCTACATTATGAATGGATTTTGACCAAATAGGCAAAATAACCTATAATTGTGGAGAGATTCCAAACCACATTTGCATCATCCAATCAAACTTCTCTGGAACAAAATAGAATCCAAACTCCCAAGATAACAATACAAGACCACATGGATGAGTTTGACATAGAAGAGCTGGGGAGGCTTAGACATTTAAAAAGCAAGGGAATAACTCGGCCTACATCAATCATTTCCAGAATGCCTCTCTTCTATCACGCAGTTCCCTCAAGTGAGTTTGAAATGTCTATGTACTTGATATTTTATATGCAGGGATTAGGACTTTGCCTTATGTTAGTATTTAATAAATCCACTCATGCTCTTCCTTTTAGTTACTTATTCTTTCACTTTGCTGTTTGAATTCTGCTTTTTCTCACCCATTGAACCAGAAGGATGACTTTTCATATGGTCAAAAAAGCCTGGTTTTAATGTGGAAAACTTGTAGCAGTGGTCATTACACAGCAGCTCCTGATATGGCGTGAGCTTCTGTATTAGGAATATATGTTTCCTTCAGGTATGAAAGGCATGAAAATAGGCAACGCTTATTTGACTTTAAAGAAGCGCAAGCAATTTGCCCACGAGCTTCTGCATAGGTCCCGCAATTTTTCACATGGATTGGCTTTTTGACATTAGGGGAGACTTGATTTATTCGCTCAAGCCCCAGTGGTGGAATACACATCTAAAATTTCACATTCTTTTTTTCTTATTTGACATTTTAATGGATGTTGGTAAAATCTGCTTGACAAGCGCTGGAGTGGTGTATGATGCTGGCTGATAAAGGGGGGGGGGACGTGTTGGAGAGGGTAGACAGTACAGCAGTTCATTCAGCAGTAGGAGTTTTCACTTTACTCAATTGGGGAAGTTGATTAAAAATGACTGTTGTTTTTTAGACAAGAAGCAATGAACAAGGGGACTCATCAGCCCCTAACTCCTGCAAGTGAAATACAGCTTTAATTTGCATTTTACATCGAGTCAATTGAAAATCAATACCACAACCTTGGAAGACAGGGTGGCAGGAGGAAGAGTGGACCACGGCTGACAAGTGAGCAGAGTGAGAGTGAAGAGGGATAAAGGACAGACCTGGAAAGGCAAAGACAGTGGGGGAGGGAGTAGGCAACTGAGTGAGGATGAAGGTGAACAACAGCGCAGGAGTCTTAACATGAAGAATCAGCAAGATAAAGATGGAGGAGACAGAAACAAGCAAAGGACAAGTAACATCAGAGGAGGATGTTAAAGGGATAGAGAGAGTAGAGAGGTACAGGAGGTCTACGGGGGTGTTAGACAACGATTGGACAGAGTGGTAGGAAGAAACATCCCAAAGTAATAACAACAAAAGGGGAAAGTAAAAAGATGGAGAGCGTCAGACAGAGTGTCACAGATTCCATTATAGAGGAACGAGGGGATGAAAAGGCTTTCAGAAAAAAAGTTACAGACAAAAAAGATGGCACCCGAAATGTAACATGAGGTGACAGAAGCCGCACTGAGGGAAGTTGGGTGAACTTAAAAGAGTGTGTGTGCGAGAGAAAGTGTGAGAGCGAAGGCCCAGAGCATCCTCTTCATCCCTCATTCAGCCTTTGCAGATAAGTGCCACTGACCTCATTACTCTTTCCCTCCCCGCCTCCCTTTCCCCCCTTCCCTTCGTCTTGTTGCTTGGCTGATCGAGCCGACAGATTGCGGAGTAAAATGATGGGAGGAAAGGAAAGAAGAGAGGCAAACAGGGAACAGGAGGGCACGGCATCGGGGGGGAGGAGAGGAGTGAAAAGTAAATGCAGTTCAATTTGTCACAGTGTGCCTGAGACTTCTTCTGACTTGAGGGATCTTCGGTGGTTTGGTGCAGTATTCTTTGTGTCACTCCATGCAACAAAGTGTGTAACACACACGCTGGTCCACTGTGGCAGTGACACATTCTTTCCTTCTGCAGTCGAGACAACAAAAAATATGAAACGTCTGGCTACACTTTCAAAATAAAGCTCGCTGAGGTCGCAGTTTAGGATAAGACTGTAGACTTCATGTAAAGTCATATTTGTATTATATTTGTATTGAATTACATTGTGTTGTATTGTTAAGGCATAAAAAATGGTACTAAGATCCCAAGTTCCCATAATTAACTGACTTTCTGCATCACTGCTTGCCATGCTCCAATTATGAAAAATAATTAATAATTAGGGATCCTTCAAATTTAAAGAGCATTTTTACGTCACAAAAATAAAACGGCATGAACAGATATTTATATGATAATGTATCAAATCTGTTTATATGTTTGAGGAGCCCTACTTCAGTGGACTGGCGAGTCTATTACATGCTTTGACATGAGACTACAAAGTTATGGCCTTTAAGAACAAGCAAGAATGAGTTGAAGTGAAGATCATGGCAATGTGCAGTAAACTGTAGGCACATCTTCGTAGTGGTGTTTTTAATTTTCTCTCAGTTGTTTGTAATATTTATAATCTGTGCAGCTTCAATGTACAGTCAGGAAAGCAAGTCGGTTTTTATAGCTTTTTGTGTCTGTTTCTGTCGCTTTAGCTTCGTCATCCTGAGAGCTTTTCTACTATGAAGTGCCAGCAGGGTTTTTAGTATACAAACCTGAATATTAAAGTTACATAAACTAAATACAACAAAAGCCTGTCTTGACCTTGCATGTAAGCCTTTAGCACCGAGACATTCAGCTATGAAAGGACAGCTTGCTTGTTCCTCAGCTTTAGTGGCAGTTGCTAAATAATAAGATGAGCACACTGTGTGCTTTCAGTATACATCACATTCCTGTCTTCAGGTCAAAAACAAGGAACGACTGAACCTCTTCACCTCCCACACCCCCTTTCATTTGGGAAGCAACACAATTATGCATCACCTGCTCTTCTGTCACCTCATGCTCTTCATGATAAACTAAACTCACTGAAGCCGTACACATAATTCCAGTGTTCCTCTTGAAATTTTTCTGTTCTGTCAGGTGACTGCACAAATGTCAAACCTGATCTGAGAACAACAAATCCTGCAACTCTGCACTGAAGCTGCTAATGAAACTGATTTTATATCAATGGTACATGTTGTTCCCTCTACTATAAAGCCCATTGGATGCTTTAATTTCATGTTTGGATACATGACCAGTGGGGCTGCAGCTAATGGTTATTTTATTGATTAATCTGTTAATAATCTTCTCAATTTATTAATTATTTGGTCAATAAAATGTCAGAAATCACTGTTTCCCAAAACCTAAGGTGACGTCCACAAATATTTAGATTTTTACTGTCATAGAGGACTAAAGATACCAAAAAATATGCACTTTTGAGAAGCTGAAATAAGGAATTTCTTCTAAAAAACAATTACTCAAAATTATTAATTGATCAAAATATCAAAATAATTGACTATTAATTGACTAATTAATAATATTTGATTATTAATTGATTTGTTTTCAACTATTACATTTTTTGACTCATCGTTGCAGCTTTCACGAAGAAACATTTAGTCAATTCAAGTTTTATAAAATTAACCAATTAATTTCTTAAATTTAATGTATTAAGAATTGAATGAATTATTTAATTGTGAATGATGACAGTATGCACACTGAAATGACTTCTGTTAGCAGAACTTAGTAATAACTAGTTAATAACGTAAGTTAGCCACAAAAGTCAGGGCTATACAACTATTTTTAAAATGTTTTTGGGGCTTTAATGCCTTTAATTGATGGTGACAGCTGGAGAATGACGGGGGGCACCAGCTCTGGCCAGTGTGCAACTTACTGTTCCCTTATAGGGCTCGGGTTAGCACTGTGACGGGGAGCCTTAATGAAATTGTTAACTATTCAGGGTTTGTGTTAAAAAAAACAACCCACAGCTTTTTCTATAACTCTCAAATAATGATATCGGCCTAAAAACTCCAGTCTAGGCAAGACACTATCAATACCTTTCAAAGTTAGTGATCACAGAGCGAGAGAGCTGGAAGAAGCCAAAAGCTTGCATCATGTTGCTTCTACACAGCACCCAGCCATGTTTGTGGAGGCATGTGTCATTGTTTCAGAAAGGCTTTCTTTTGGTGTGTGAGAGAGTCTCCAAAAAGTTACATTTTTAGGTGGTAGAAACACCATTTTGATGTGGGCACAGCCTTCCAGCAGCACAGATAACCTTCAGCAGGATCCAGCAGGAAGCTCTGTTTGTCCTTCCTGCTGTTTGTTTCAACCATTGGCAGATGTGGCGGATGCACCCCCGACCGTTCTCTCAGTAGTTCACTTCCATAACGACGCCATTTGGATATCCAAGCTAGTTTATTATCTTTCTTTCTTTCCTACTGTGCACCGCTGTTTCTCATAGATATACCCACGCTACACAGCTACACCCTCCCTCTTTACTGACATTGTAACACTGACTAGACTAGTCAGTAGATAATTCTTTGCTGTTTTATTCCCCTAAATAATTCCTGTGATGAACATATTTCTCACAGTGTACATTAGGTTGTGCAGTACATTGTGGATATTTGTACCCCAGTTTCTAAAATCCTGCTGCTCTTTGGCTCCAAGAGAAACCGGTGGGAAAAATAAAGAAATAAAAATCAATATTTGCTCTCCTTTTAGCTGCCAGGCGTTAAAGGGATGTGCGCAGCAGCTGGTTGAGATTCTGTTTTTTACCGAATGAACCGACAGCAGTAATGATGTAAGGCAAGCTGGATTAAAACATGAAGGGCGAGGTCCCTCTGCAGCACTGAAGAAGTCGAATAATGTTTATGACTGCCTCTCCCCATAAATCTACACTTTCTTCATTCCCTCTTTTTCCTCTGCACATTGTTAACTGCAATGTGTTTTATACTCATATAATTTTAGTATTACGTGCTGTTGAGTCACTCATAATTCTGCCTTTCCTCTTGCTGAGTAGCTGGACAGTGATCATGTTGTGTGTGTGTCAGTTTCACTCAGACATAAAAACAAAAAAAAAAGTATTGTTGCACTATAGCCTATCAAAGCCAAAGCCAGTAAACTCCCCGAGCAGTTCCCTACTGATCCAAATCCATTTAAAATTCTTTGTACTTACGAGAGCACTCAGTATGTGGTTTTATGCTAGTTATGTTCTGTGTTTTTTAGCTTGCGGGCATATGCAACAGCTGTAACCCCTGCTGCTTGCTGCCGTTTTGGTGCCAATTACATTTCTCTGTAGCCCGGGTGGGCCTGCTGCGCAAAACACTCTCTCCATCCCCATGATACTCCTCATTTTCTGTATTAAATTAGTTTCTCTTTGCTTCTAATTTCTTCTCTTTGGTTAGGTTTTGTTTTTATTTCTTTTGTTGTCCAAATCAGGTGAGCCATGTGCGCACACCTGTGCATTAACATTTGTGTGTGTCCTTGGTGCTCTTTTTATTATATGTTCACTTCCTGGATTTTCCTGACAGCAGATTCTATTAGGGGAGACCCCATGAGGCAACTACATTACTTCTGCATTGACAAGCCTACAAGTGTGTGTGTGTGTGTGTGTGTGTGTGTGTGTTAGGGAAAGAGAGAAAGAGGGGGGCGTGGTGAAGAGTTAGAGACAGAGCGATGCCCACACACAGGAAGAATGTGGGAGAGAAAAAGAATATGCACAAGAGCTACATAAAGAAAATACCATCGTGATTTTCTCTCCTACATTAAATGACGACACGAAATTTCCCATGGAGAGCAGCATGGAGTTCTTTCTATTACGGTTACAAAAAATGGTATGATTCAGCCAGTTCACTTCTACTTTCTTCTTCTTTTGATTACTCATCTCTTCTGTTCCTCCCACTTCCATCTGCAGCAGCGAGAACATTAAAATCTGGTTCCCTCTCTAAGTGAAAAGTCTTAAAATGACTCAAACATAGTTTAAAGAGGCAATAGGAGTTCTTACTTCTTACTGGAGCTGCCAGACGGATGATTGGTTCCTGTCAGAAACAGTTGTTGGCCTGGTAGCCCAGTTTTCATCATACTGCGCTCTGTTGACACCATGTGATGTAACACTGTGCCAGAGAATCTGTGCTGTTGTGTCATTAGAAAATACATTTGTTTGTCTTGTGGGACAAAGGAGAGTCAGCTGGACAATAGATCTGCAGGGATGCTTAACAGGCACATTCCCCTGCACCCCCCCCACCACCATGTGTGTGTGTGTGTTCATGGACACACAAAGAAACAAAGACACCTACACATGCACACATTGTGCATTGATCCATAAAAGCACATGATCATGTATGTAAGCTGCAAAGGAAGGGCGGGTGCAGAGGGAGAACCCAGTGAACTCTGCTTCCTGGCACACAGGCTCAGCTGAGGAGAAGACCCTCCATTCTCCTTTTCACATCCTCTCCTCTCCCTTTCCTTCCGTTTGCTTCTCACTCCTCTTCATCTTTTCATGAAATCACAGCATTTTACCCTTTTAAAGCTGATGACACGATGACATGATTTGGCCTGAAGTCATTGACAGTTTGGAGAGAAACATCAATGCTTCATATCCTCTGATGGACCAATGAAAGTGGGCTTGTATCAGAGGAAAACTTCCCTTAAAACTCCACTTTATCTTACAAACAAGCTCAGAGTTCAGAGGATGTTTGGGGTGCGACAATTTTACCATCAATCAGCTTCTGCTGAGCAAAGCTCATCTGCAACCTGAGATATGCTTTCCCTTTCTTCACCCCTTTTCTTGTTGCTTTGAGGAGTTCTTCTGGACTTTGGCTGTGGATTTGTAAAAATAATTAGGTTTTAAAGGTTTTGATGGCAATGTTTGTTGGTCGGTATTTGGATGGGAAATTTCTTACAGATATTCATGATCCCCAGCAGGTCAAAGTTCCACTTATCCATGCATACATATTTCAACATTTACAAGACGGATATGGCACAAGATTTTGTACAGATGTTTATGGATCCCAGGTGATGAATCCTAATGACTTGTGGTGGTTTTAAATTAATTAACATAAAATTTGGTTCAGACATTCATGATGCTCTCAGGATGATTTGTAATCATTTTCATGATCGTCTGACTTTTCATCCAGTGCCATCATCAGGTCAAAGTTTCAATTTGTCTCATACTTTGGTTTATGACCAAACACCTTCAGAGCCTCAGCTGGTAACCAGTCATTGTACGTCACATAGTAACCATAAAACATACAAACTGGACAGAAACAAAATGAACTCACAAAAACTGTCTTTATTAGTTCCACTTTTCTAAAAAGCACCAACACTGGTTTAGTCAAAATAAATCCTTAAAACATCGACGTAGATGAAAACAGCAGTTTCATTTGTTCTCATCAGTTGTTCACGGCTGACGGAGTAACATGCACTGAACTGCACATGTGACGTCATTCTGTGTTCATCCTGACATCCTCACTCCACTGTATCTATACATAACAAATAGTTGTTTGCTGCTATTTTAATGTTTGAAATCTAATATATATCCTTTAAGAACTAATTAAATGTTAAATGTTAGCATGCTATACGCTAAACTAGAATGATGAATTAAGTAAACATTACTTTTCTGAACATGAACTTTGACACTGTGAGCATATTAGCATGCCAAAGTTAGCATTTGGCATGGCTGTAGATTCTTAATCTTGTTTTAAATTGGATGGAAGGACTTGAAAGTACAAGTTAAAGACTTAGAAAATATGTCTGTCTGATCAATACTATAAATTACTTCAAAACCATGTAAGGGCTTCTGTTCTCTCCTTTTAGTTTTTCTTCTTTTATGCTCACTTCTAATGTCTTTGCTTCTCTTTCTCTTCTAAGTGTGGGCTTCACCAATTTAATATTTCAGTACACCCTTTATGTCTACAGTGCAGTTTTCGTACAGTGCCGACACACACCAGGACAATGAGACACACACACACACACACACACACACTCTATCCGTGATCTCGAGGGGAGGTTTGTTATGTGAGGAGTTGTGTGTTCCAGTCAAGCAGAGTTTATCCAGGTCAGTAAGTTGATCTGATTAAGTCAGTTTAACAGTTACCCGAGGCGCTCTCTCTCTCTTCCTCTCTCTCTCCTCCATATTTTTCCCACTTTTCCCTTCATTTCCCGTCTTATTCCCTGCTTTCTCCTTCTGTCTTCCTCTTTCTCAATCTGTCACACATCCCCTGTTTTTTTTGTTTGTTTGAAATCTCTGTCGATCTCCCTCTCTCTCTCTGCCTCTGAGATCTGCCGGTGCTTTGATAATTACAGTAATTTAATTCCAGTAATGGCGGGATGGAGACGAATGTCACAGTGAGATTAGGACTCTCAGATTGGAGTTTACTCACTTACTCAGCTCAGTCTTTGTATGGGCGCTGAATGAAGCTTGGAGTCGTAGTTGAGATTCAGTGTTATTTCACATTTTAGTTAAAATCCAGATTTCAACAAGATTATTAAAATATATCAGACTGAAATGTTGCAACAGAAGTGGAGTTTATTGGAAAGAATGACTCAATATTTGGACAGTGGGATAAGGCGGAGTACTAGTCTCTGGCTTGTCACCCTCTCTTACATACACATGAGGAGACACACACACAGAAACACACACAGACGTCTACAGACACACAGACAGATGATCAGTGACAGGACCACACATGCAGGCAAGCACTGATATACCTCAACAAGCCAGTCGCTGTCTCCATCTGTCAATTAGCACCGTGAAATGTAATTTTAATCTGTTGAGACTTTGGAGTACAGTGAGCCTGTGAGGTGGAGGGGTGTGTGTTTTTTTTTTTTTGGTCCTGTCCGTCAGAATTTCTTCTCGTTAATCCGGATTAAACCTGGCTAATGCTTCTTTTGTCCGAAGAGACGTCACCAACAGGCCTCCTTCTCCTCCTGTGTGACTTCAAACAAATCAATTACTGCAGGACGAGGTGGCTGTATGGCGTTCACAAACAGGCATGGTGGGATTAGGAAATGAGAATTGATTTTGCTAAGCCACAAATGTTTAATGTTAAGGCATATGGATATACAGTACACACATACACAATCTTAACACCAGGATGTATGCATGCCTGCACACACACACACAGATATATACAACCGCAGACATCAGCAGACTGAGCAGCGGTCTTTAACGGCTGAAAGGTTCTGTCACTAACATTGAGAACATTGTGCTGCTGTCAGTGATGTCTATTTCCCATCTCTGCCCATATGTGCCCTCAGTGAAGCTGCATTTGATGCGTAATCGCGCATAATTTCCCTACAGTCAATTAGCGAAGCTTCTGAGCCCCTCAGAGCGAGATTTATCAAAGCCAGCTCCATCCAACACAACAAAATGGCATCTGTCCGTTGCTTTTATTTTTTTTATTTTTACCCTGTACAGGAAGGACTGGTAATCCTGGTCCTCTTCAGCTGTTGTACCATTTGTTAATGACAAATAATTAATGAGCTGAGTTGGTGTTCTCGGTGTGGTTGGACCATCTGGTTTCTGTGTCAGCACACAAACCTCATTAAGGTGCCTTGTTGTGAAATCGATCATGGCTTTGAGGAGAAAACTTCAAGCTTTCTGTATAAATATATTGATTAAAGAAAATTTGCTTCAATTCATTATCACGTCACTGATTGTTGAACAACGACTGAGTCTACAATCAGTTCATTTTAGTATTTGCTAATCTGCAAGAATTCTTGCAGACAGGAAGTGAGTTTTGACTGCTCAACAGCACACCAGTGATCAAAGACTCATGGGATATGTTGTTTCTTAATATTAAAAACATTTGATTATCTTATTATGTTATTAAAGATAAGATGACAAAATATTTTATTACCACATAACAGTAGATACACATATAAGAAAACCCCAGAGACAGAGACAACTTTTCAGAGGACTGGGGAAAGAAATCCATAATGAGAAAACTCTTTGAAATACAGAAGCTAGTGGAACAGAGGCTTGCTGGCTGTGGGGGAACTTTCTTGTTAAATTCCCTATAAAGGTGTGTGTGTGAACATTGGAGCATAATTATAAAGTTTGCAGGAGCTTCAGGAGTTAGCCAAGAGAAAACACCAACAGCTACTGATTACAATATTTTTCTATAGAATTTATTTATATTGTATTTTTCATGGTTACACTTCAAACTACAAAGTGTGCTTGGACTTACTGAGTCATGTTCAGTGCTAAACACATTATATTCTTCCTCACATTGCCTGCAAGCTCAAAGTCTTAAGTTACAGTATCTGTATATGCAGTGCTATTGTACAGTTCATCTGCTTTAATATACTTAGTGCGAGCAGTAGAGATGATTTATTGTAAGGGCCTTGTGTAAAATTAATGCACCAGGTTACTAATTGGTTTTCCTGCTCACACTTTAGATGACTATTTGCTAACTAACCTTAAGTAAGAGTAAAAATAATGTTGATGAACCTCTGGTTACTGTAGAGGATAAGGCGAAACCTAATTACTCAGAGGGAAACTTCTTTGATTACTTCCTCTGCCTCTTCTCTAGCTCATATCACACAGCTAGTTTGTTATAGAAATATGAAACCAGTCATAAAAGAACTTACACTCGCAAACACCAACAGTATGTGGCTTTTCACAGCTGAAGAGGTACAACAGACTTTCAGTTTATATGCATTTGTAAAAACTACCCCTCAAATTAGTTTTAGAGACAGCTGAAAGGCACAATAATAACATGATCCCTCTGTACTTATTTCAATTTAACCTGTTTTCAAAGAACATTGCAGACAGGGATGTAAGTACAAGTCATCTCTGAATTCCTTTGGGATCAGAGCAGTCAGACTTTTATTGTACCACATAGAGCTGAAGGGTTTCTGTGGTGCGTCCCGAGGCCTCAGTCTGCTAATGCACTTCTGCAACTATATGGGTTTAATTCATCCTGCTGCACGTCCCTCTCCTATGGATACTGTACACAGATGGATGCTAAGGCTTTTTACAAAAGTACTATGAGCAACCTGAGGAGGGTGGAGTTCTCTCCTAAAAGAGCTAAATAATAAATCTAACCGTATTGCTTTTCCTCCCACCAACACGCCTTGGGTTGTTACCCCAGTGTTGGAATTTGCTGCAGACCGGGCTGGGCTTATGTAACAGAGGGCTTCACTCTGACCCAAATGGAAAAGACAAAGCCTGCAGCCGCTGTGCCGTGGGTTACAGTAGCTAGCAAATTCAGAGGCTGATGAATGATTCAATACAACACTGGAAGCTACCAGCTGAACTAAACCGTTAAGACGGGAGATTATGCTCTGTCCCTGAGTTTTTGTAACAAAACAATTTATGTGTTATTTAAGTATATGTTGTTTAATTGTGTTTTGTGGGAAATACGGAGGCCCGGAGGTTGGAGAGGCCACCACTCACAGGGCTTTCATCCTCACACAGGAATCACATTACACATTATTGCAGCATAACAGTCAGTTTGGTTGTTGATATAGATCATCGCTGTCCATTTCTATCCCATTAATGACAACAACTCCAAGGAAGATTAAAATAAAAAAAGATAACCAGCAAGAAAACCTATTTAGAAGTGCTTCAGTAAGCCGAGAGGTACATTACCATCTGCCCCATCTTTCTCACTCTTCACTGATGATAACGAGGCTCTCATTTATCCAGCATCATTTATCTCAGGGATCTTGAAATTTCAGCCACTTAATATAAAGCACTATCCTCAGGTCTTTGAGCCAGAGCATTTATCGAACATCACAGCGTTGCAGCCATTAGAAGAAAATGGCTCCGTAGATGCTTACTTTAATGATAATGCGGTACCTTATTGATTCCACTGTCTTTCAATTGGCCTCCTTCCACATGCCGGTCGGAGGTCGATGTTAGCTACATAGCGGCAAGACTGAAACTTTTAGCATTTTCCATTATCATTCCCACCACATCACACTGACTCTTAAATATTTGAAATTTCCCTCCTGAAGGAATATTTAACATTTCTGGAACAGCTGCCAGCTGGGAGGAAGTCAGTTCTCTCAGCCAAGAAATAGTCTGGCACATTACCCCCCGTAAAATGTATTATTATTATTATTAAACATATATCAAACCAAAAAAGAGGACTCACATCTACAATATTATATACAATATTATTATATAGCTCCAATATTTAGTTAGTAGTTAGCAGCTCAACGGTACAGTAAACACAAATATAGATGAAAGAAATTAACAATACTCTGCTTCTGCTCCCTCAGCAGCTCTGGTCATCCATTTGAAGGGCGGGGGTGAAATGAGAAACGCTCTCAATCTTCTGGCAGTAATTCGTAAACACAGAAATAATTGTCACATTGCTTGATGACACCGATAACGCACACAAGCAAACTTACAACAAGGCTAATTTAGCATCTAATTACTGCTACAGATGTTCGCTTCAGCAGTGGCTTGTACATTTTTAAACACGTAACATTGATCAGTGATGAGATGATCAGTTTCCAAGCTAAAATTAGAAGAAATCAATAATTTCTGTTCAGTTCTGCCTGTGAGAAAAGTCAAATAGGAAGAGTAGAGATGGTTGAAGAAGTGAAAAGAAATACGAAGCCATTATGAAGAGAGAGATGAAGGTTATGTCCATCCATGTAACAGTGTCCTTCAGAGGGTCCTCCAATCCCCACATCACATGTTTTATTCAAAGTGCTGAGTCAGCCATCCACTATTACCATCAGTGGTCCAAAGGTCATCGGAGGGAAGTAGCATGCATTTCAAGTGTTCTTTAACGTATAGGGAGAGCCAACATTAACAAGAACATGACCCATTTTCAGTAGCAGTTAATTAACTGCTGTATGACGTTCATGGTTAAGGTTGAACAATATTACTGGTTTCTTCTATTGTTAATGGGAAGTCCATAAAATATAGATTATTGCAACATTTTGGAACATATTCCGCAAAAGTATACAGGAAGATGTATTTTAATTATTGTTGCTAAATTAAAGCATTTTAAAGAGTATTTTGTGGTTGATAATGATATTGATACCAAAGAACGAAAAAATTATCTCTAAACACAGAGTACAAATGTAAGACAACACTCAGCAAGACTTAACATAAAGATTACTATAAGATATGACATTTGCTCTTTCCACACCAATGGGCCACTGCATATAGATTTTGCTCTCTTATCGGTGATGGCATTTTAGCTTCTGGCAAATGGTCTGCAGAAGCTGAGTGTCCGTTTGTCTGTGGTGCCTCTGCTCTGCTGCCTCACTTTGGTGGCAAGTTAACGTTAGCAAGTGAGTGTGAATTTTAGTTGGCTTTGTAGAGTTGGACAACTGCTTGTCGACAGAAGCTTCTCTGATGCTTTGGTGTTGCGATTGTTTGTTCAGCATGGCTTCGCTCCATCCGTCTGTGTTGTCCTCCGTTTATCGTGGTAAACAAACATAACATTACTAGCTTAGTTTACTGACAGGTCAAGAGGCAGGGCAATGGCGGACTGTCTCTGTCCGCGGTCTTTTGCGCTTATAGACTGTACATTTTGAATTTGAAACAGGTAATTAACGATGTCTGGACGAATATTTCAAATTTTGAATAACTGTGACAGCCCTAAGTCTCAGTAATGATGCTCTCTTTGGGGTAAACAACGGATGACAGAACACTGTTTTCTAACTGCTCTATCACAGATCTGATTTTTATTTTATTTTTAATAACATTATTAACAGCATATTTGTGCCTATCCAAATGTAATGAAAGGCTTAAAGGGAGTTATGGATGACAGAAAAGGGAAACAACCCAGTGATGTTATCATCAAAGTTCTGAGCTGTGCAAACAAGAACCACCCAGCAAAACCATGAGTATGACAAGGAAACAGGGAGTTTTTGGTAATATATCTATCACTTGAATAAAGAATGTTTTGGGACATAGTTGCAGCCCCCTTTTGCAGGATCAATATCTTACTTGTGTCGAAGTTCCTCCAGGTTAATCCAGGGCAGAGAGGGCTAGCCCCAAAACAAGCCACTTGAATGTGTTGGTGTGAGTCCAGAACAATGTCGATCTGATGGTGAGGTAGTAGTAAAAAGGACTCTGTCACAGCTTTTTTTTGGCTCCATTAAAGGGTAAAAATGTCTAATGTGAGCAGTGAGCTGTGAATCTGCTGAGAGAGAATATGGACATTTTCTCTTCCTCTGCTCTGTGATGTTGTATCTAAATGTGCCCACATTGCTGTCTCATTTATTTATGTATGCATTTACATCCGCTAAATACCCCCTTGATGTTGTACTTTTTAATTAAATGCGTGTACATTTATGCTAAATACAGAACAAGTGCTTGCAGTACTTTCAGCTGGTGTTTATGCATGTGGGGCAAAAGATAAACTCCGGGCATGTTGCATTAAGAATGTAGGCTAAATTAAAGTAATCTACTGCATATTGAGACATTCAAATGCAAAACATTGGGGAAGCAATGCTAAGAAACAGTCTGAGTATCAGTTGGAACAACAACAATGTCCAATCAGAAAATGCTGATTTTTACAGACAGAAATTCATAAAAATGACCTCATAAGCACGAATCAGCTCATGCAGAGGAAAGTACGTGCTGTAAACAGCACATTTGCACGCACTATGTCTCCCAGTTGGGAAATGCAGGGATTTACAGTGCATGGACCCAATAACCCTGCTGCGGGATGCAACCTCAGTGAGTCCTTCATGAACTGAAAGTAAAGAAAGTACAACCCTCTAGGTGCAGTTTTGAATTTCTAACGTTATTATCACTTTAGCTCAAGTTGAGTAGGATCATTTTATGTCTACCCACTTGCTCTGGTTAATGTGAGGTAATTTAGTATATTATATTGTTACGATGGAGTCTTTCTGTCTGTCTGTCCGTGCGAATAGCCACAGTCTTGTAAACATAATAACTTAAACACCATACATAATAGAAACCTCATACTCACACTATCCCCCTGTGGAGTAGAAAATCTAATTAGATTTTGTAGCACCTTGCTGCATAAATTTAAATATTAATGAGATAAAAAGTTTTTATGTAAACCTCCTCTAACTTCTAAATGCGTTAGGATACGAAGGTCATTTTATTTCACCAAAGTGTTATCTGAAAACCATTTTGCTGACAATACAGAATGTATTGGTGATGTTTATCAATCTTTTTTGTCTCCTCACATACACATTTCTCTGCTTTTTAACCAGTGATCCATCATTTCATTCCCCACAGCTCTTTCCACTCTCTTCCTCTTTTTTTCCTGTACCTCCTCATCTTTCTCATCTCTCCAGCTCTCTCTCTCTCCCTACCTCTCTCCTGAGGCTGCTGTCCTCTGTGACAGAGCCAGGTGATTACACTCAGGCTTTTCCTCTCATGGCCTCTCCACTGTAATAATACTCAGGGATGCTGAGTGTGTGTGTTATACCAAGTCTTTCGAGCTTCTCTTTCATCCCCTTTTCTGCTCGCTCTTTAAGGTCCACAGTCCAATACATATGCTGCAATTCAAAGCTGATTCGATACAATTAGATTCAGCTGCAATTAGGATTTTTGGTAATAAAAATGTAAATCATCTCTTTCCTCAAGTTTGATCTCAAATACTGGATCATCCGAAAATTAGACCGTCCTCAGGGGCTGATTTAGAGGAGTGGCATAGACTGATGGCATGATCTGTGTTTCTAATGCCACCTTTAGATATTTTCTGCCCAAATATATTTATTTGGGGGCTTTTTGAGGTAAATGTTGATATATGAGATTGTTACTGATTAAATCAGCATATATTTCAGCCACCACTTACAGTCTCCATGCCACCCTCTGCCCCCCCACTAATATTTCTGTAGATATTTCCCTACACCTTCTGTCACACTAACAAGAGTAAACACCAGCAGTGATACAGTTCCTGTGTCAGTGTCGTTCATCTAATAGTTAGATCTTTTTAAAGGATGCGCATTCCCAGTACTTTCTTTGTGGTGCTAAAACAAAGTCATATAAGTTCCGACTTTAAATATCCAAAGCTCAAACGGTAGCACACACAGATTTTCAGGACCAAGTTGACTTATCTCAATTTCACCTGTTTATTCTCTCCATGTCAACAAACATGTTAACATTACAGCCTATTAGCCTTTGTTGGAGCATGAACATTTGGTGTTTTCAATAGCATCACTCCACCACTGACCTAAAACACCTCTACAACAACCTAATCCATTGCCCAATATAATCCATGGCCATTATTAACACAAAGTCTAACAAACAATCAAGAATATCAAAAGATGCAACATAAAATCTATCTTTTTATGCTTGTGACGGTCCCCTGAGTGGCTCTAATGTTTCCTCTTCCTTTTAAGGCAGCAGGTACTTGTGGGTTGGACCAATCGGCATAGCCGGAA
>NW_023339740.1:28041944-28048630 GCF_004916995.1 Morone saxatilis | reverse complement strand
CGTCTCCTCGTTTTTGTCACGGCTTCAGAGCCAGGTCGTGACAGGCTGGCACAGGATCATTCCCAGCAGGTCCACCTCATTCAGCAAACAGGTGTCGCACATACAGCACAGGGAACACACACAGCTGTATGGACACACGGCCCTGTAAATACAACGGCGCATAGCTTCAGTAAACGGGAGCAGTTGGAACCGGTTGGAAGTAGCATTAGATGCTAATACTAGCATTACTTGCTCTGTGTTGACTTCTCTGTGTGAGTTTACTGGCAGCACACACGTCACTCACTTAAATGACGGCAAGGTTTAAGGTGCCACCGACACTTTTAATGATAGCGCTGCACATTTTTAAATTACACAAGATTAAACGGGGAGTGTGGAACGTGGTAGTCTCGACATTTCAGTTCCCGGTTGATTGCTTGAAGCAGGTATGTGATTGAGGAGCATAGAGCAAGCTAGCAGGTGAGGGTTGGATCACACACACCAACACACACAGGTGAGAGGCACAGGAGGCAGAGAGAGGGAGGGTTACTTGGAGATTGTTTTTTTTCTTTAATGCAGACTTTGGGTTGTATCTGTGTGTCTGTATGAATAAATCTGAGTCTTGTCTTGTCCAATACACAGTGGTTAATCTTTTCACCCCCATCTTTATCTCTCATTCTCTTTTTTACAGTTTCTTTGCATTTCATACTCTACCTCCCCCTCCCTTAATGTTATTCTCTCTCTCTTGCTCTCAATAAAAGGCTGTCCAATGTCTCAGGGCTGGAGCAGAACTAAAGAATTCAACCCTCCAACTTTTATTTCCCAAAGTGGTCTTTGTGTAACGATATTGTCTTTTTTTTAGCCGACCAAATTTCATTAGAGTTGTTCTTGCCAACAAAGAGTGTGTGAATTGGGATTGACCTCGTGCTCCCCCGTCTTTGTCTGGCAGAGAGATTATGAAGCCATTTCATATTTCAATTTCACTCATCAAATCCCTTATTCTCAGCTGGATGAAGCTCTTTCTCTCTCTCACTCTCTCTCTCTTACACACACACACACTGCAGCCCCAGATGTCCACGGAGCTGCAGTGTGTGCTCACAGTATCACAGCAGGCTGACCTCATACATCAGGACAGCGTCTGATGCCTATTGAATTATGTCAAGCATCATATTAAGTTGATAAAGACATGGCAATCAAATGTAATTCTCAACATACATGTCGTTGTGAGTCAGTGTTTGCCTTAGTCTTGAGCATTTCTATTTTTATGTCAAGGAAGCCGGGACATACAAACACATTTCACCAAATACAATAATTAGAAAATCTTATCTAATTATTATGGATTAATGTATGTATAAGTGCATGTTGCAGTAGGGATATGCTATAATATCAATAAAATTTTATATAAGTCACTCGTATAAGTCTTAAAATTCTGCATAATTAGGGGCGTGGCTGCTTTCAGTGACAGATATGTGCCATCATAGGCGGCTGTTTCCAGGAATCAGGCTTTTTTCAGCCCTCTTTAGCTCCACGTATTTGCCCATTTTTTGGATTATTTGGGAGCCGGCTTTCCGGTTTTTCACTAATGCCGAGAATTAAATACACAACAAATTAAGGCACTCTTTTTATATTGTTTGTAAAATCAAATTTTTTTTGCATTTTCTCTGACAGCACTGCGTAACCCACAAAACAACATATAATAATATCATCGCTTGTAAAAAGAATATCCGCTAACATGTAGTCGCTCAAAAACAAGTTTCTATTTCAGATCTGTATTTGATAAAACATGTTCAATCAAATTCTAAACAGCTGATTAATCGAGCATTGATTAATTGTTATCATTCCTACAGCAGGAGGGACAGACACATCGGTGGAAACGGTATAGAAAAGTACTGAAAACTGTGCATAAACAGAAAAACAAACCTCCAAAAAAACAGTTCTGTTATTGCAGCACAACACATGTGCGATGGGTCACTGCAGCTATAAAACATTGTCACATTGTCTGAGGCATAATGTACTTGGTGCATTAAAAGTGCAAGAAGATTTTTTTGGCTACAGTTCAGTAACATGCAACGATTATTTCAGTGTTGAGGTTTCTGCTTTCACAGACTTTTCCAGACGTCTGATATGAAATAAATCCTCTCCTGAAGAAAATCATTGATTACTTATTGCTACCAACCTTTTAGTCCACCTCTCTAAGCCAAACCTAGTGAATGCCATTATTTATTTGCCCTTCTGGTGTTCTTGGCCATGATTTAGTTATATTACTCATTTAAACTTTTTACTGTTCCAGGAATCTTTTTTAAATATAACATTAAGTAATAAAACTACTTGTAAAGTTATATAAAATACTCTTTGTGTCATTGGTAAAGGGGGCGAGTTGCTATGAGGCTTGTTATTGTGGAGGCCAGTCTGCGTTATATAATGTGGTGTTAATGTGCATGTTTAACGGGGCAGGGCCCACTGCTGAGGGCTTATTGGCCTTATGTCCCCTAACCCCCTCCCAACACGCACACACACACGCGCACACACACACACACACACACACAGATTAACATGTGTCGGGTCTTTAGAAATAATGGCCACTGATATGGGAGGGAGGGGGAGGGGAAGTTGTGATAAAATGAAATTACAGTTGGAGACAGAATAGAGACAGATTTAAAATAGAGCAGCCCTCTCAGTGTGTCTTTTTCCTGCCTGTAATGAAATACGTGGACGGTATTTTATTACAGATTCCTCACTGAAGCATGCTTAGACATACAGATATTTAGCGCATTTAAAGGCTCAAATTAAAGAATTATGTCTGAAGATATTTGGCTTTGGATAAACTTTGTCCTGTTCTCTCTGAATATTCTACAGTCACATTATGTCTTTCTCTCTCTCTCTCTCCTCTGCTGTGCTCTCCCGAGTCACACACTCTCATCAGTCGCTTCAATCACTGTTTGAACCTGTTAACCTTTAGCCTCTGATGCTATTGTCAACCCCAGCTGCAGTTATATTTAATTAACATCCTAATCCTAACAACGTGATATTGTACAGAATTTATTCCACGCTGCAGTTTTAACCACGTAACCACTGATCTTTGTCCCAGTCGTAATCCATGTCCTAACCCCTCTACTCCTCTGAGCAACGACCCAGAGCTCCTTTAACCTTTCTTAATCCCAACTTTTTCTCACTTGTTAGGCATCCGTTTTGAGTCTGTTCTAATCGACTGAACGTTTCTGGTCAAACCATAATACAATCTTTGTTGTGAACCAGTAGGAACACATTAATGTATCCTAAAGGCCTTTATTGGAGCACACAGCTCGTGAGCTCATGGAGTCACAGATCATTAAAGCGCCTCTTACACAAGGAAAGGTTGTCTCAGCTCAGTGACTGATGCTACGAGGCTGTGGTTGTGCTTAGGGTTTGTCTCCCAGCAGGAAATATGTCACTGTATGAATTTGAAAAGGAGCATGCATGCTCAGCAACATTTCAAAAAGCTCTGCGGATACATGGATCAAAATATATCATAAATATATAAAAACAAAGGGAGCGCAACTGATCTGAACCGGCTCACTCTTTCAGTTCATCTCTACACAGACACCAGTGTTGTTTTTCTTCTTCTTTGTGGAAGTCATCACTCACTGTTTCACTCCCCAACCAGGAATTATTTATAAGCAAATTTAATATAAAGAAAACGCCAATTTTATTCAAGAAGGGGGAATACTTTATCTGTCTTCTGTTCCTTTGTCACAGACTCTAGTTGAATATTTGTGGAGGAAATTTAGATTCCACATGAAGCTCCTTTCCCATAAAATCGAGTTTAGTCTCCTCGTCTTCAGTCCCTGTCTGTTCTAACACTTGGGAATGCCAGCGACAAGAGCGATTATCCCTAATTCTGCTTTCTTTGATAGTTTGACCTCAGCAGCTTGCAATCAGGGGTTTTTCCCTTCTTATGAAGCATCCAGTCAGTCAGTCTCACTGTTGGTTACTACCACGACAAATGTGACAGAATGGTACTGTATAACTGGAGCTTTCTGTGGACCGCCCTGGGCTCAGTCCGGCTCACTTATTGTACAAACAGGAATGTTTTCATCCCTGGGCGAGGCTTGGCATTTTGGTGGGAAGCTGTTTTGGCCGACTGTCTGTTACTGTTTAGAGGATTAATGTTTGGGTCATTTTGCCCTGTGGTGGCTTCTGTAAGGGAGGGGCACATAACAGCAGGGGGTAGTCAAAGTTGTTAGTGCTTTTGTGGTTGTTTATTCTGTCACTGGGTTGGTAATGCTGTACGTTCCAATGGACTTTATTTGTTCATATTCGGTGGGTTGTTTCATGAGTGCATAATTTCATAGCTGTTGACCTCATTTAAAGTAACACAACAAAGGCAACAAAGGAAAGGCTGGACGGGTGCCTCTGTTTACCAAGTTTGTCATGTTTTTTTCCACCAATATATTTGACCACATGTTTTACCGCAGTATTCACGTAACTGAAGAGTTTGACTTACAGATGGAGAATCAGGATTCTGTGTCTCTTGACTAATCATAATAACAAACCTTTAACAACAACAGTTAACCTAACAAGGGTTGTGGTAGTTGGCCGATACCATCCAATACTGTGGTACCATGTATATTTTCTTATCTACAAAACACTAGGGGGGTTAAAAGTTTCCACTTAATTCTAAAACAGTCCAAACATTTTGTGTTGCACTGCTGAATTAATTTATGAAATTGCATCACAGGACATGAGAGATGTCCATAACAATGGATCCAGAGTGTCATTTAAAAGCTAGTGAATATAGATTTTATCTTTATTTTTAACTTAAGGTTGAGTAAATAAAGCAAATAATGCTTAATCTCCCATCCCTTCATCCTTCTATTGGTCTTGTCATTCTCCCAGCTCCACTACACATCAGCAGCCTGATGCGTTTATATGGCCTATATGCATTTTGGACTGTACTCTATATCTCCATCTGCTCTCTCTCTGTTTCCATCCCTCCATATGAGTGACCTTTCAGCCTGATGTTCGTTTACATTCCCTCTCCCTCCACTGCTTTGACATACACAGCCTTCCATTTTGATTTCTTGGACGTTCAATTAGCTCAATTACTTCAACCAACATACACACGCCTTCTAGCCTCCTCTCTTCACTAATCCACTCCTCCTCCTATCTATCTCCCTTTCTTTTTTTACCTTTCTTTCCTCTCCCCTTGAATCCCCCTCTCTCTCTCTCTGTCTTTCTGCCTCTCCTCCGCCCTCACTCAGCTGAAGTTTTGTGCCTGAGAGCAGCTGTATTCTGCATCCTGAGTGACTTTTGACGGAGGGAGCAGGGAGGAGCGATGGAGTGCTCTCAGTGAGAGGAGATAAAAGCACGGATGACCTTGTCCAAGATAGAGGGAGGATACATTTCTCAGATAAAAGCAGCAGCAGAGGGTTCTTCTCTACGGAACTGTCCGACACAAAATACATCTTTTTCTATATTTCCTGCTACCTCTTTTGTTTCAAACTGTTAAGCCTGCAGTAAAATTTTAGTTTGAGATTTTTGTTGTTTAAAGCTACGTAGCGTATCAGTCCCTCCACCATTACTATACCATCCTCTCTTCGCTATAATTATCTTCTTATTTGTTGATTCATCTTTTATCATATATCCCTCCATTCCTCTGATTTCCCTCCTTCTTCCCTTTAATTTCCCCCTCTCCTCACGACACATTGTTCCTGATATATCCTCCCTTTCTCTCCTCTCTCCCATTCCCCTCCATCGCTCACAAGCTCGTCCCGATGGCATCTAATTCCCCAGTGATATTGTCACTGTATATCAAGTTTCATGGGCTTATTGCTCAGGCCTACACACAAGTTTCTCTCTCCCCTCTTTTCACCTTCCATCATTTCATCACCTGATCCCTCTGTCCCCTGCTTATTTCTCTCCCAGAACATCTAAATTCCTGGTAATTCTTCTGGTTTTCAAGCCTTAACATCCATCAGCTCATTGTAAAGCCCTGGAAACATGTCTTTATTCTCTTCAACCCAATTCCTCCATCACTCCCTTGTACCTCAGTTTCTCCTCTTCTTTAACACTAAGAGTTATTAGCTCAGTTTTTGCCCTTTTTCTCTTTTTCACAGTGTGTCTTTCCATCTCTTTATCCCTTACTTTTTTACCTCTTGTCTTATATCTAGTTTCTCGCTGTACCAAGAATTACTGACTCATTTCTCAGGTTCAGAATCATAGTTCCTTTTTCTCAATTCTCCTTCTCTCCCACCTTGTTTCATGTTTTATTTCTTCCCATTCCATCTCTCACTGTCATCTATATCACCCTATTTTATTAAGAGTCATCTCCATCTCACCCAGAACTCCTCCACCCCTGCATCCCTCCTTTTCTCCTCTTTTGACATCCGTCCATCTGTCTTCTTTTCTCCTGTGCCTGTTATTTTTAATCCATCTGCTGTTTGCTTTGAGACTTTTTTGTCTTCCCCGGTCCAGAGACAAACAAAGTAGAGGGGAAATTTGAATCTGTCAGAAAATCTGTCCGTCAATTTTGAATTATTGTGCTTATATTCACGAGTAATGTGGCCAGACCATAATAATCCCCCAGGACAGCAAACAGCGTAGTTTATTGTTTATCTATTTCTGTCATAGTTTTGCCTCTTTTTCACTGTGACTTATGTCTTTGGGGGAGGTGGCCACAGTGTGTGTGCGTGTGTGTGTGGCTCTGTGTGTGTGTGTGTGTTTTGCACACA
>NW_023339740.1:28018957-28041844 GCF_004916995.1 Morone saxatilis | reverse complement strand
TGATGCCCAATATTACCAAGATGGCATGCTGTTGGGCAGGATACACTGGCTGTGTGTGTGTGTGTTTTGCCACATCAGCATCATTCCCCGCAGCCCTGCAGCAGGCGCACATGCGTGGGAGTGGAAGGTTTGTGTGTGCATTAGTTGTATATAATCAAAGTTGATGGTTATAATGATCATTTACATGATGTGAGCTAATGCCCTAAGAGCTTAAATTTCCTGCTGTAAATTATCACAGATTAAGCTCTAACGACCCACTCATATCCAATTTTTACATGTTGTGATATTCAATTAGCGCTTTGGCTCAGCTTTATCTTCAGACTAAGAAGCAATATGCTTGGTAGATATGGAATCTTTGATAAAGCCTTTGTGAGGGAATAGGTTCGTCCATTTGAGTATAATTTATACTATTATAGTTAATGCAATTCTGAAACTCATTTCCCCACATTAGCTGTATGTGTTATCACCCCGTCTCTGTTAGCTGCCTCCTGTAAACAGGAACACTTTGTGGCAGCAGCAGTATCAACAACTGCAGGTTGTATGAAATAACAGATTGTGTTAAGCTTTGCTGAAGGCGAGCACGCTGATCAGAACAAGAACTGGGAAATGAGCTTGACCAGTAGTAGCAACTATGGCTCAACAAAGAATAAAGCGCCACCTACAGAAGGTCGCTGCAGAACTAAACCCACTGCTGGAGTCTGTTGGAAGCACAGAGTAGGGACAACAAAGCAGTTGTAAAAACTATGAATAAAAACTAAACTTAACTGCTGGAGATTAGACATTTTAAAGAGTTTTGTATGAAACATTTATATGAAACATTTTATAAAGGATTAAATCTTTTTCTTGGTCCCAGGCGAGTGTTACACTAACAGTATTGGTCATTTGTTAAATAGATTAAACCATATTAAACAGATTAAATCAATTAAAGTAGTACTTTTTATCAGCCCTTAAGTGTGTGTTTGGCTATTTATTGTAATGAATTTAAAAAAAAACTAAAATGCAACTACGGATATGAGGGGTGTGCGTGTGAATGGAGGTGGATATCAGAGGATACAATAAGGAAAATAAAGCAAAATGGGGCAGGCCACACAGAAAGCTGGGACTTTAATATTCTGTAGAGCGCTGGACCCAGGTGCTTCAGACCAGGTTGGATTATTGCAATCAGCTCCTCAAAAGACAAATCAGACACAGTAACTGACACAGCACAGACACACACAAGCACTAAGCAGGAGCTGTCACAACATACAGCCCCAATAACCTCAAATTAGGTAGGGGAGCCTGTATGAGGCCTGAGAGGTGAAACCCAGGACTGCAAAGCTCTCCCCAGATGACTCATTACAGCTCATTAAGCTTATTGCTCTGAGTGCATTGTAATAATTTTTGTGAGTACGAAACAATTAAAGTGAGAGGGACAAAATATGAGACGCACATGTTCCCCCATCCCCACTGAAGTTTGGACCCTTGCTGTCCTCCATAGCAAAGCAACAGCACTGATCATGTAAACAGCTTAAAACATCATGTTGTCATTCATAAGCAAGCAAATGTTTGTGAGACTTTAAATTCCTCTGCAAAATGTTTTGGGCAGGAGATCGCCACTCAAAGTGTCTGACTTTCCCTAAACTTAACATACATCTGCTGAACTTGTAAAAGTATTATATAAAGTAATGTACATCTTTTGTTAAAATTTGGTGGACAGATCTTTGATTAAAAGATCTGTGATTCAGATTTCCATCATGAGATAATCTGTGTTATTGCTGCCAGTAGCCTACTATTCCACTGCTGGTTCAAAGGTCTGACAACCAAGGCTCAGTTGTCAGATGCTAAACAGCACTTAGCTTCACGTGCTAGTCTATAAAACTCACAAGACAACAACAAACAAACATAACAATATGGAGGCTTCTGCTTCCAAGTTGGTGAAGTGTTTAGCGTGGGCAGAGGGTTGTGCTCTGCTCAGTGCTTTCCAGCCTAAAGGCAAACATGATGCTTTTTGCATGAGAGATCATTTCGGTGATCTGTTACAGGCTAAAAAGAGGAAAATATGAGATATAAGATTTATTTCAAATACTGCTAACATCTGGGACACGACACTGAGTTGTCTCTTCTCCTTGAACTGATTTTCCACATCAACACAGACCGATATTTTCCTCACTGTACATGAATGATTTTAGAGCCTGCAGCTGTGTGTGTGCGTGTGTTTGTATGTTTGTGTGTGTGTCAGTACCCAAAGCTGCAGTCTGTTGTGAATTAGTGAAAGTGGCTGGGCAGATATTGACATCTGTCTCTCGCAGCTAATTATATGAAGTACAGAGGAGAAAGTGTACAGTAGAGGACTTCATAGATGTTCATTAAACATTAGGTCATTAAATTATTCAGTGTTTAAACCACATCTACGGTAAAGTGTCCTCAACCAGTCCTTCTTTAACCATTTGTACCCACTCTAGAGAGAGACCCCACCCCACGTGTTGCAAAGATCTAAACTGTCCAAACCCTGTATATATTCCTTACAGTCTATCTGCTTTTAAATATAAACGGCAACCATTAGCATGCCCAGCTAACTAGCGCAGCACATTACGTACTAAATTATTTTCTTTAGTTACTCACTCCCAACTTGTCGAATACAGCAGCTTGGTCAGTGGCCTTATGCTTCAAACTCGGTTGCTGTAGGTATCCATCTACATGTGGACGGTACGCAGTGAAGTTAGCAACAATCAATATTCAAGTCTAGTTTAAAAGGTAGGGCCACTGACCGAGCTACCATATTTGCCATTATAACCTGCAAAATCACTGACTAGAAATGGGAAGCTGTTGCAGGAATAATCTTGTCAAAAGACAGAGACAACCCTCTGTTTATGGATGTAATCTGGTCAGGAGAAGAAAACCATGTGTTTGTCCCCCAAAATATTAATAAATAAACAAATAAATAAATAAAGCAATACAGATCTCCTGGACTGAACTTTTAATGGCTTTAGTCAATAATTCTGAAGTCCCCTAGCCAATCCTAGATTTAATTATTTGGCCCAGGAGGACACACTGGGATGGATGTTGTGTTATTTCTATTCATAAATCACAAATCATCCTTTAACCTTCAGAATTTGGGTTTAATAAACTCTGGTTTGAGAGCCAAAAACGGGGCTCAAGTCCTTGACAGATATGTCTCCACATCCCGAGAAGTACATAATATATTATCAAGGCTTCACAGATGGATTTTGGAGTTGCACTTTAACATTTGGTCTGAAGGTTTGATATTTGACTGTGTAATCCCACCCCACCCTGAAATAACCTTCAGACCAATGGATCCTGCTGTTATTATTATCACAATAATAGGCCACTGTACTTCACTTTGGTCCACCGGACTAATAGCTGTCACATACTGCTGGCATTGACTCAATGTATAAATAAACTCTTGGTATTATGATGACATTGGCATTGTGGAGGTAATCTCTACAGGCCCTGTACAGGCCCTGACCTCAAAGAACATTTGGCCTTCAGTGCCATTTTACGGAATATAGCTCTGCATTAAGAGAAGTGGGCTTACGACCAGAAGGTCCTAAGGTACATTTCCCTGACCGCCTGAGAAAACCAGGGCAGGGAAATTAAAAGTGATGCTCCATCATCTGCTCCAGCAGAGCTCCTCAGTGATCATTAGCTGAAGCCTGGTTGCTGTTATAAGTCAGAGATGTGAGTGTTAGCATAGCCAGATTTTGGAATGAAACACAAACTCAATGTTAAATGTCCAGTGTGTAACATTTAGGAGGATCTGTTGGGATAAATGGCATATAGTATAGTGTAATTTCATTAGTGTATAATCACCTGAAAATAAGAACTGCGAGTTTTGCAGCCACTGTAGTTTCTCCGTCATGCCTGAAACGAGAGGGTGAGACAAGACAACATTGTAATATACAACTACACCACTAGATGCCACTAAATTCTACATACTGGTCCTTTTATATATGGGAAATGGTAAAGGGCTATAGACATTAATAAAAGGGATTTCACTGAAAGTTTTGGAAAAAATCTGAGCAATTGGAATAGATAACACTGGTGAGTGTATTTGCACATACCCACATACCCAATGTTACTTATTACATAAATAGTTTCTATCAAAGACTATAGAGACCAAAAATATATTTTTTTATAAAAAAAAACTTGAAGAATCTTAAATCGTCTTTTCAGTTGAAGTTCAGAAACCTTTTAGCAAACAGTTGCCTATTAACAAATCTAGCAGTTACGGAGCAGCATTAGCATTCCTTTGGAGTCATGTTTCTATCCACCAGGATAATGTAAGTC
Organism: Morone saxatilis; assembly: GCF_004916995.1. NCBI lineage: Eukaryota > Metazoa > Chordata > Actinopteri > Moronidae > Morone > Morone saxatilis. The sequence goes on along the minus strand of NW_023339740.1, from coordinate 28,037,557 downwards.
TGATATTCATTCATCTTTTAGCTTCTGTTAGCTCTGTTTCTGGATTTCAGGGATACAAATAAAATTGAATTGAATTGGATTGATATAATAGATGTGATTATTTGAATTGAATTGGATTGAATTGAATTGAATTGAATTGAATTGAACATCTAGCTCTTTTGCTGCTAAATGCTCCACTATGTTCACAAGATAGTCGCTAACATTGTTTGCTGTTTGGTGCTCGGCAGGTAGTGTACAGTGGGTTGATTAGAGCCTTTTCACTAAAGACACCTGATGTGGCCAAAAACTAGGCTATAAGAGTGCTGAGAGTGAACCAAAACACCGATGCTGCAGTATAGAAAACAAAAATCATGAAGAAACAACAAAAATACCACCAGAGACCTGTGTTCTGTCCTGAAACAACCAGTAGGCTACAGTCCACACCAGGAAGGAGTTGATGAGGTGCTGCTTTCCTTTACAGCTGTGTCGAAGCAGGAAAAGCTCATTGTTGGCAAATGTATGGGACCTCAATACTGGTCATTAAGTGTTGAATAGTGGGTGTCAGAAAAGTCACACAACTGTTATTCTCTTAGATTTTTATCACTATTGAATATTCCTCTAATCACTTGCTGAAAAGTTTGAAAGCACCAATAACTGTCGTCAAACTACCGCTAGACTTCATTCCCTGCAGACTATTAATGGCTTGATTAAATGCTGTTTCCTATCAGCCATTACCTTGATTAAACTTTCATCATGAGTGTGATAGGGACCTGTTATAAGATAAATGGGAGTAGGTGTGTGAGCTCTGCCGGCAGCTTCATCCAGCCAAACCTTTGCCTTTATCGTCAAAGAGATAATTAAAATGATACGCTGACATTTTACATTTTAAATGTTCCTCTGTTAATGGACATCAGTGGTGACTTTTGTTACAGCATACACCATCCCAGGTCAAGATAATTACATTCAAGTTCCAACATTTTTCACAATTGCCTTTTAGCCGCTGTGCATTGTTATACAACTTCTTACACACATTCCAAAACTGTCGTTGAAAACTGGCAAAATAGTTCTCTGAACATTTACTTTAGTGTTTTGTTTTCTAAGATGTTGCTGGAGTTGCCCCATCATTGTGCACACTGATTTTGATTTGCATAAAGTTATTACAAAAGTCAAGGGAACTCAGGATCAGGATCCATACTGACGTCATTAAGATGGATGGAAATGGATCGGTGGACACTGTGTTCCACCGACGTAGGACGAGCAGATGACTTTCTTACGGTGGATTGTGATAAGCTGATACATCTGTCAATCAACCATGACAACCCCAAACCAAAGCCTCTTCAACTTTTAAGCAACAGGTTTCAAGGTCTTTACCAGATTATAAATAATAAGCTTCTAGGCTTTTCTGGTAATTTCCATACAGCAAGTTTTCTTGGAGCCATTCAGAACTTTTCTACAGAACTGGTTTCAAAATTCAACCGTGGTCGTTGCTACTTGACTGAAACTCTTGTACCTGTGAGCCTGCACGCTCCTTTTCATCAGCCTCCTTATTCAAATTCAAACCAGGCATCCTCTCCTGGGAGCTGCCCAGTACCAACCATGCTAACTGTTGGTTACTGAGATGTCTTTTCTGCAGCAGTTGGGGGTAAAGTGCAAGTGAGTAGTTTTCCCGTTTAGCCTATTAATAGCAGGGAGCAGCTCTCCAGGCTCCACATTACATACTGAGGCCTGCGTCCCATCTGTGCCGTACAGTTTATCTCAGCTGTATGTGGGTTGGTGTGTGCCGTCTGTGCTGTCCCAGTCACTACTGTCGGCTCAGGGAGGTGGCCTAGTTCTGCTTGCTGCTGCTGATGCTGAGAAAGACACTGCTTTTTCTCTCTTTTACCATGCTCTTTTTATTTCCTACTTTATTCAGTCTTACATTTCGTCTTACAGTAGCTTGTTATGTAGCTTAAAAGCTTACAGGAGATCTGCCTCACATGCATGCAAGTGTACAATCACTGCACATGTATAATATGAATAAATAAATGAATACATGCAAAAAAGCTGCGTGTCTCTCTCATCTCCATCTTTGGCTCTCAATCTCTTTTCCTCCCTCTCTCTTGCTCTCTGTTCCCTCTATTTTTTTCCTCCCCGTCACATTTACAAAACCTCATCCTCCCCATCAGCTGTGGAGCAGCAGCAACTAGAGGGTATGAGGAAAATGTCTCTCTCACACATGAACGCAGTCCCATACACTTGCACACAATCCATCTGCTGGGGTGCTGAGTGCACTTGAGACTTTGCCTGCCTGTGCCTGTGGGCATTGTGGAGGATGTTAAAATGACAAGCTTCATGTCTTAATTAGGATGAGATCTGTTCGCGGGGCATGATGACACAGACACTCACTTGCTCGCACACACACACTAAATATCCACAAATGTGCACGCAGATACTACTTAGAAACTCATTTGTGGGCAATAAGCACTAACAAGCATCTTTTGTTAATACTTTCCCTCTCTCTGTTTCAAACAAACATCTATCTATATATACATGCAAAGTAACATATTTCTCTCCCTCTATTACACATACACACATACTGTATGCACAAGCACATATACAGCTCTTGCCAGCACCATATTTCTTTTTCAGATTTTATTAATGTATATTGATGAAAAAAGATTTGAGAGTGCACAAAACAAATTTGAGTGCTTCTCAGTCTGCAAATAAACCACAGAGGCACGGATGTCTAAGAGCAGAATCAGATTTGTGCGTGCCGGGGGAACAGATTCCTGAGCGTAACAGATGATTTGTGCAGTACGAGGAATTGTGTAACCACATTTGAGCGCCAACAGAGATTCTCATGCTCGCACTGATGAAAGCTGCTCGCGCCCACTTGTAGCAGCAGGAATCACCAGAGTGTAAACTCAGACTGAGAGCAGAGTTTCACCTGTTCAATCTGACCTGGAAGTGAGGGCTCATCCTGTTAGACCCTTCCTTCTACTTGCAAAATAAAAACTGGGACACATTTACCTTAAAACTGTTGGCAAATGATCTAGTTTTGGTGGGAGGGGGTTAGCGAGTTACAAAGGTTTGTACAAGTTTGGATACAGCACAATTATAAGAATAAATGAGACTCATTGTCACTTCTGAGCTGAATGATGCCCTCACAACCATTTGAACCAGATATGGGGTGGTTGGGGGCCATCATAGTTTCTCCTACATGCTTGGAACAAGAGGTTGACATGAGGGGGTTCCATCTTTAACTGCACCGCTGATGCCACTAAATCTTACAAACTGTTCCTTTAACTTTGAAAAAAGACCGTCTGGATTCGGGTGCGTCCTTGCCAGTCTTGCTAGTCAAGTACGGTTAGCAAGCGACTTCTTGTGATCTCAAGTACTCAGGAGGCGAAACAGCTGAAGAAAAGCGAGAGAGCAGACTCAGAAACGAGTGTGTGATCGGGATTGCACACTCAAATCTGACTCTGCTCTTACAAATCCGTGCCTGTGCACTCTCAGAGGTTTACTTGCAGACTGAGTAGTGCTCAGAATTTGTTTTGTGCTCTTTCAAACCTTTCATCAGTATACTTCCATAATGCTTCTCCCTTTTACTTTGCGAAATTGTCCTCGCTCTGAAGATCTACACCTAAAATTGGTTCTCTCTCTCCCACACGCTCAAATACACACCCTGCCCCCCTGTCATTCAGCACAGCTCCGGCTCACACTCGAGGGATTCCCATTTATTCCCTTTCATATGCTTATGGCTGGAACACACAACTAAATGTGCGTGTAATATGTTTCTGAGGCAGCCACATTGCAGCACCAGGCTGATATGATTTATAATACATGAGCACAAGTTCCACACAACTGCAGCGTAATATGCATTAATCCTACACTGTTTACAGTAAGAGGGAAATCCATTAAGAGGCTTTTAGAGGGAATTTTTACTTGCTACATTTCCCTGCATGTCACATATTATCATGATTTGGTTTACAGTTGAAACAGTTAATGTGTGTGTTAATGTGGTTCATAGCTCCACAGATAAAACTTCATGCAGAGTATTTTGCGCTACTTCTAATTAAAGCAGATACTAGTGCAGCTACTACTATAAAGAGAGGAGATGTCTTTATAGTTTTCTAAGCTATCCACTAACCTTGGCCTCAAAGGGCATTTTCACAGTTCTTCCTTGATCTGTGTGAAAAGCTTCCACATGATACTGCAGTCTGGTTTCCTGTTTATATTCCATGACTGCACCATCGAAAACCTTCAACAGGTCATCATTTAGAAAGATAAAATAACAATTATTAAGATTCCATGAGTTTAAGATAAAGCTGTCAAATCAAAACCTCATATTGTCAAAATATTTACCTTAAAATATAGTCAGGGTGTTAGGGTTTCAGGGGCAGATGGAGACTTTAAGGGGTGGGAGAAATATGTGCTAATTTAATCACTAACAATCACATATATCAATATTTGCTTGGAAATTAAGTTCTTAAATGTCTTGTTCTGTCTACAACCCAAAGATAATCAGTTTACTCTCAGAGGACTAAGAACTCAAAAACATTCACATTTATGAAGCTGAAAGAGAATTACTCAAAATTGTTGTACAAATAATTTAATAGTTTGCAATTAATTAATTGACTAATCGTTGTGGTGCTATAGAGTGCGCTCATTTATTTAATGAAATCTTAACATTGACATCCTCCAACCTCACAAATACTGTACTGTAGTGAAATAACATACAAATACAACATATTTTGTATTTAAATATTTATATTTATTAACATTGACATTCGTACAGTTTTCAGTTTAAATGCTGTTTGGTGGATGGTTGATCCACAGTGCCTTCCGGTGCTGTATCAGCATGTAAATACTCTTCCGTCTAGCACCTGCCAAAAGTGTTCTCATCAGTTTGTATGCATGCTGTATATTTGTGATGCAGCGAGGTTGTTTCAGGTTTATAAACCTACAGGGGGTCGTCACATCTGTTCCTCACTCCCCCATCATTCCCCAACTGTCTACATCTCTCTGTCAACCACTGAGTGACTGAGATGTCTAAAGGTCAGTTTCTTATTTTATGATCATCTGTATTCACTAATATATTACTGAACTTCACTACTCGCCTGCATTAAGTACAAAGACTTTGGTCTTTGTCTTAAACTATTACCTGAGCAATGAGGAAGACTTTTAACATAAAACTTCAGCTTACAGTTGTAATTTGTAACCTTCAAGACATTCAGACTTCTGCAAAGATTTAAACTTTCAGTTTACTATGTTGCTTGTCATCATCAGATTAGATGAACAGGATTCAACGTTAACCATGGCACGATGAAACCATGGCCACAGAAAATTACTCTGTGGCCACCAAATATTCCTTGAAGGTGGCCCCCCTTTATCCCCATACTGCGAGCTCAGAATGTAGTATAGTAGTTACTGAATGGCTGTGTGTTGTGTTTGCTGCTACAGAAAAGAAATAAAAAGCCCCTTTTTATGTAACGTTATTGCATCTTATTGTACTCTTCACAGCAGAGTTGGAGCTGGCTATAAATTATACAAAATAAAAGATACAAGTTCTCTGTACATAGTATATTGTGTATATTGTTTACATTTGGACCAATAAAGTACTTTGGACTTGCTTAAGAATATTAGTGTCTATCCCTCACAAAGTTAGCACTGACTATTGGATGTGTGTACCTTACATACCTGAACAAAAGTTCTCTATATAAGTGTATGGAGAATGTCTCCAGTACTTTTAGTGGGTCTCCAAACTCAAAAAAATACAGATGAATGTGATAATGACATAATCACTACTGTAATCATCCTGGCTTCTCACTTTAAAATCTCAAACCCTAATTGAGACTCTGTGGACTTTTCAAACCATTTCTTCTTACTGCTGTTTGGAGCCTACAACACATTGCCCAGTGTCGCTTTTAATAATATATGATAAGATTTGTGTTCTAACAAGTTAGTTTCCATCATGAGTGCAGAGAACAAGTGTGTAGATTTGTTTTATTGTTTGAGTCCTTTTTGGACAAATCACCTTGTTTTTGGTGTTTGTACAGTTTTTTTTCTTTAGTTGTGTTGTGCACAAACATGGAAATCTCATAAAGAACTGTACACTAACCGACAGTTAGGTGCTCTGGTGAAAAGCATCCACCAAACAACGTCTTTCCTCTGTATATACAATCTGTGTTCTACTTCCTCCTTCAATAATTCACAGCCGTTAGATTGGTGTAAAATGTCATCTTCAATTTAGGTTTTGGTGGAATTCTGGAGCAACAATGAAATATTGAAACAAACTTCTGAAGTTGGACCTTTAATTTGAATTATCCTGTCAGGGAAAATGACTCATTCAAGTGCCACACACACATACACACACATGCACATTCTTGCACACAACTACACAACCATTATATCTTTCTCGAGTGTTTCCTCTCTCTCACAAACACATTCAAACACAAACACACACAGACATAAAGGCCACAGGCTAAGTGGTGTGACTGGCCAAACAGATGTGAGTCATTTGTCAGACTATTGACCGAATCCGCTGGATAAACTAAATGCCAATACCAGCCGGATGCAATGCTAATCCCTGTGTGTACAGTGTGTGTGTGTGTGTGTGTGTGTTTCCCTCCATGACTTATCTGTCTCCTCTCTGGAGTGCTTTTACTAGAAGTAAAAGAAAAAATTTAATCATTTTGCAACACAAAGTGAACCAACAAAATCCAAAAGTCTGTAAAAGAGGGGAACTGTTGAGGATGGGTTGATTTGTCTTTACAATCCTCTTTTTCTGAATCAGAAAGGTTTCATTCAGATGTGAGTATGATATTTATAGATGCACTTTGTGTAATAAAAATAATCTAAAACAGATCTTCGGGGATTAGAGGGTGGTCCTCATCTATATTATATTTGACTGTCTAGGATAATAGATAAACGTAATCTGGAAGATGTGAATTATAGAACGTTTTCATTAACACTGAGTCCTCTGGTCTTTAAGCTGTAGAGCCTTTGACTCACTGCCATTAGGTAATAATGATTTGGAAGTTTTATGACAACCTTTTTCAGCTGTTGTCATGGTGTCAGCCAGAGTCTTAGGTTGGGTCTTTCCTTTTAAAATCTTGAATCTGAGATGAGATCGATGAGATATTTTCGCTTTATTGAATGTCTACACAGAAATTAGTGGCTTTATTTGATTTTTCCCAGTCAATTTCAGTTACAGTATTTTCCTCGCTCTCTTTCTCTGTCTCGCCGGTTGAGGTAAAGTGTGCAGCTGAAAGTGGTTTAGTATGTTGTTAATCCACTTAAGTTCACTAGTTGCTATTTTGTCCCTGAAAACCTGCTTTCATTAGAACCAGCAGTGTATTCACATGCGATGGGTTGATTTCAGGCATTAAGATGATGCTTTTATGATTCAGAAAGCACATAACCTTTTCAATCACTTAGCAGGATACAACAGACCTTTTTCACAGCAGCCATTTTGACATGAAATAGTAGGTAAACACAGGTGTTACCAGTGACACTAATTAAGGTTTAGTTCTATTTAGTGTAGCAGAGCTTTTCCAGTGAGCCAACGTGTGCAATAGCAGCACATGGATTCTGTTCGTATCATTCATTAGTATCATTGGTGTTTACCCTACTATTTCATGTCAAAATGGCTGCTGTGAAAAAGGTCTATAAATTAGTTGTTGAAGTTGTAGAAACGGCACACAACTGTAAGACAGAGCGAGGCACATGCTGTTCTCTGTAGTCGAGACAAGTTCAAAATAGCCACAGTGGGATAAATGTCCTTGGATCACAATTACACACTGGACTTTACACATGCTTTTGGATAATAGGTGAGAGGATGGAGTCATGCTTGAACCTGATGGTGTCTGACTTTACTGTGTCATTAAAACCGACTGAAGGTTCAGACATGACAAGATGGAACAGTTGTGATAGTGATTGAGGTTAAAATAAAAAAGACAACTGACAATAAAAACAATTAATTGTGTCAAAATGTGCGCGAATGAGACTTATAAACATTAGTTTGTCTGACTTGAAGTCTTTTGACTTGATGAAATGATGAGTCAAATGGATGTACTGCTGAAAGTTCACTCGACTCATCAAATTAAGTTTTTAAAGAAACATGATCAGCGTATTTTTTGTAGTGTCAAGAAAACTTTTTTGGAAACGTGTTGTGTGTCTATATATGTATTAAGTTACTGTAATAATGGAAACAATGCAAAACACACTTAAGGCTAGATTATTGGAAGCAGCTGGAAGTTCATTAAATTACTTTTCAAAAAAAGAATTATTAATTTATGTTAACTTATGTATAGAAAGCTAATAATTCGACTTTAGTCAATTTAACTCATATGTTTAGGGCGGCAGAGAAACATCCATTTTTAAATGTGTTTCCTGAGATAACTTTTAACTTTTGGAATACAAAATAAAATTGAATTAAATTAAGAAAAAACTGCTTAAAATGTTTTGCAGTGTACAAGCTAAAACTCAAACAGAAAAGTAGAAGAGTAGTTCTGGGTTGTCACAGGTATGTCAGGTGAATTTCCCTCTACTTCTTGAACTCAGCGTGGACTTGCATCCATTTTGCTCCAGTTGCCTCCTCTCACGGACAAAGTTGTAATTTATATTTCTTTATCACATTTGGTCTGAGCAAACAAGTCAAGAGAGCAATACAGAGTGAGAACAGGCAAGGTCCCTGACAGGTGCATCAAACAGCTGACAGACTGACAAGGCCAGTGACAATGACAGAGTGACAGTGATGATACAATGAACAAATGAGAGAGAGAGAGAGAGAGAGGGGGGATGTCAGTGACATAATCCAAAACGGTGACAATCCGGCACTGAATGGCGTTAATAATGGAGACCCAGAGCATGACAGTGACAGAGAGAGAGTGACGGCGTTGAAAGAGAGACAGACGGTGACAATGACAGACAGAGAGAGTGGCACTGATGATACTGAGGCAGATGGTGACAGTGACAGAGAGACGATGGCAGACAGAGACAGATGCAAACGATCTCGCCGCCTTGAGGTGTGAGGTGTGTGTCCTTCCTGCCGAAGCATCAGACAGCAATCAGCAGCTCGAGCTACAGATTGCTACGTTTATCTGTTGTGTGTGTGTGTGTGTGTGCGTGGGTGGCATACTTAGGGTTACTGGCAGGTAATTACTGGTGCTAAGTGTGGTTTCATACTACATCAAACAGTCCTTGAGCACCTATCCACTCCCAAAAACTAATTAAATTAAATTAAATTAAGAAAAATTATGTTTTCTGTAGAGCCTGACCAATATTGGATTTTTGAGACATGAACCAATACTGATTTTAGAAAAATCAGACAGATTACCAATATGGTGGATAATCTAACATAAAGTTAAATTGTCAACCAATTTTAGTTGGCACTGCTGAGAGCTGCTTCTTCTCTCTTACTCTGTGCTGCTTGCCACAGCATTGTAAATAGCATTCTGCTGGACAAACTTTGCAGTGACCATATAGTTACCAGCAGTGAATATATTAGTACAGGCATTTATTTCTGCATTATATCCCAGAAATAAAAACAGCTTTCATATCAATGCATATCTGTAACATATACACTGATACAATACTGATATATCTGCAATAGGCTAATATGAGCTGACTGATATATTGGTCTGCCAATAGTTTCCTGTGAGTGCTTCACAATAAAAGGCACCCTGTGTTGCCAGTTGAACACTTCTTGAAGCAGAAGCAATAGCACATTTTGTCTTGGCATTAGCAGTAGCTTAAAATAGTTTTGATAGAGCTGAAAATGAAAATGCTGGATTACATGGTGCATCAATTCCTGTGAATCCCTTCTGTGATTTTAATCCTGTGTGTGAATGGCGGACCCCGCCAACACAAGTGAAAACTACCATACAGAGAGGCTGACATGTTCTGTCAGTCGAGAAATATAAACATGTTACCTAGCAGCATTTTGCCTGATCTTTTCAAGAACTACATATTTTAGCACGCTTTAGCAACATTGATGCCGAACCTGACACATTCTTAGGGGGCAATAATTTTGGGACATTTCTTTAACTTTTTCTAAGAAAATAAATTATATAAACATACAAATCTGTGCGCTGCTAAGCAAGATAGCATATTGTGCTTTAAATAGGAAGAGGTTTGGAAAGAAATTGGGGAGCTGTTGGTGCAAATTATCCTCCAACTGTATAGCTAATAATAAAGTTATTATTATATAGAAAGAAGGCTGACATAGGTTGTCACTGCAACATCATATACCTGGAAATCTTTTCACGCTCCATATGCTAGAGTTTGCTCTCTGTATGTTAGGACAGAGACATCAGAGTCAGAGACAAAGTGAATACTAATGACATGTTTTAAACATCAAAATTTGTCTGGATTTGCAAACTATTAGACTGACAGTTGCAATAACAGCCAAACACTATAAATAGAGACAGTAACAAACAGAGAGTGGCATTGATGACAGAAAGAATGACTGTCATGAGGAGTGTGACCACATCTTGGTCATAAAGTTGTCTTTGTCTTCAAGGTTGATTCGCCACAGACTGAGTGAGAAAGTAACAGCAGAAATAAACTGCTGTGACCTCTGTACGTCTTCAAACACAGAGAGACTTAATCGAAAAAGCTAGTTAAACAGCCAAAGACAGAACTGATGGAGAGTTTAGATCTTGCCCTTTGTTGCTTGTTCTACGTTCAGAGCAGACTGCTGTCATGGCCCAAGCTCACCTCTTCGAGACTTCTGCTTCAAAAAAAGAACACCAACATGGAAGAGTGAAAAGTGCTGGTTTGCCTTTAGGCGAGAATTGTATCTCTGACTTCCTGCTAAGCAATTTATATTCATTTTTTATATGTAAAAAGTATACAGTTGCTGATGATTATGTCCTTACAAATAGTTCAATGGTATCAGAAGAAATATGCAAGTTAATATTTTGTTGGGACAACTGGGAAGCATTAAAGGGAAACAATCTTCAAAATACTCTTTAAAGAAGCATTGCAGCTTTTTTATATGCATTATTACATCTGCACTCCATATGCCTCCATAACTACAAGCCAAATACAGAAAGACTTCTGACTGTCCTTGTTTCTACCTTGCACATCCCTGCATATGCACTTGCACTTTTTTTTGTTGCATATATTTATATTTTTTTATGTTCAGTTTTTATCCTTTATATTTCATTTTTCTCTCCCTTATATAATTTTCACATTGCATATCAATACACTTATTACTTTTTTGAATTGTTTGAATATTTGACTTTATTGTGTTAGAAAATACAGTTTTACTCTCAGCACTTTGAATATCGGGCATGAATGAATTCCCAGGTGATGTTTACCTGTTGCATTGACACACTGACCATCTCTGGGATGCCACTGTGGAGATGCTCAGGAAAAAAACCCCAGCATATTTTGCTTCTCTTCACAACGAGGCTTGGGTTGAAATGTTTTTCCCAGTCACTACGCCATATTTACAGAAACCAGTTTCCAAAATCCAGCATTGCCAAAGCATGCTGATTATCTACTCAATTCTGGATCCTAACCCAGGAAAAGCAGGATAGAAGTGTAAAAGGGTCGATCATATCATAAATGTTAGGGTTAAATTTTACAGCTTATTTCTGCACAGGGTGACTTAACAGTGACTGCATCACTAGAAAAAGCTCTGAGGTCTGTTGTTTTCTGGGTGCACTGGTGCAGTCATGAGGATTATTCACATCAACCCTGCCTGGTACAGCAAGGACTGTGGATGTGTTCAGTCAGGCTCTGATGCTAACGTCATGCTGCTGTCACGGGACAGGCAGACAGTGACGGTGGAAGGGATGAAAGCAGATGAGGGCACAGCTTTGGTATTCATGTGGTTTGTGAACTATGTTTACAAGTGAAGTTGCTATTGTTACTACTGTTTATTGAATTTGTCGCATACAAAAATGTTGTACACAAGCTCATAAAGACAGGGATTCTTGTGCATACATACAACATGTTTGAAAGTGTGGTTACGAAAGAGAGCCTCTTAATGAACTGCTATTGAAAAAAAAATGAATAATAGAATGAATAGATTCATAGATAATAAACAGTTGCTGCCCTACAATTAAGAAATCAGACTCTTTTCTTTCTTTTAGTTGCTATGTTCCCACAAATTTCAGTACAGTGTCTCATTTTTTTTATATTTTCACCTTCTCATAGTTTCCTCTCTCTCTTTCTCTACAGTCATCTGCAATTTCCGGGGCTCAGTGACTCAGGGTTTGGCTCTGGAGGTGGGAGAGACGGTTCAGATTCTGGAAAAATGTGAAGGTAAGACTGATGAATAGGTACACAAGATACTGTGGGGGTGGATGTTTGATACAGCAATAATGTCCTTGGTCATTGTTGCAACTTCACTAAAGCACCAATAATCACTGTAAACACCCTCCAGGGTTAGAGATTACTGTCCTAAAGGTTTTCTTTAAAGACATTTGCATTCATAAAGAATGAATATCAGGGAAGGGACTCGAGGCTACAGTTTTAAAGGTCCAGTGTGTGACATTTGGAGTCTTTATGGTTGGCAGATATATTCACGTTTTCATTAGTGTATCACCTGCATATAGGAACTGTTATGTCCCTTACCCTAGAATGAGCTGGTAATATCTACAGATGGCTATGAATTGCTTTCTGCATTGTAATATTTTTCTTCCTATGCTTCTAGAAATGAACTACACTAAGACAGGTTAACAAAGCTATAACCTGTTGGCTGACTGTCAGACTTAAGAACCGTAAGAACTCTGCTCCTGAGAGCCCGTAATCATATTTTCAAACGACTACAGTCTGAATGTGACTAACATTAATTAATGTCACCGAGCTGTTCTTATGGTACTGATGTAGGTATTCAGTGATCTTCCTTGGAACATTCAAACTCTTTATTCCCTTCAGAGAGATGTTTCAAGCAAGCAGGGTTACTTTTCAGTTTGGCTATTGTATTCACTGAACTAAAAACATTGTGGGAAAGTGTAGGATTATTCAGGGGCGTCATAGACCTCGATACAAACATAAGGACAAAACACATTTAATTAGGAATGCCACCAGATAACCTCACTAAGATACCTGCTCCCATAAGGCTCTCTTTATCATATTAAATCTTCTCTGTAAATCCTAATAGTATTTTTTATTTTTTTTGACCACCAAATCATTTTTGTTTACTAAGAAATGTAGCAATGTGCCAACAAAAGCAATATAAAAAATACTGCTAGCAAACATGGTTGTTAACAATCAGTCCAGTCTCACTCACAACTCGTTTGAAATTTCCCCATTGTGGGACTAATAAAGGCATATCTTATCTTAAATACTGCCGCTTGGTCAGTGGCCCTCAGCTCGAAAAATGTACTCATTTTGAAACCATTTATGATAGTTGTAGTATAAAGAGTCTATATGGGTCTTTATACTGTGAGGGGGGGTCCATGCCCACATGGAAATCCTTTTACCTTTATTCATTCAGGGAACTGTCACTGAGAGTAATGCTATATTTTTCAGGAAAGCCCTGATCACATTCACACAATTACACATTCAGCTGCCCAGCGCAACCAGTCTGATCTGCTGGCCACTGAGCAGCTCCACTGGAGCAGCTGGAGGCTCTAGGTGCCTTGCTCCAGGGCACTTCAGCAGTGTTAATGAGGGAGGGAGCGCTGCCTTTTACTTTCCTCACCCAGATTTATCTTGCTTATCCAGGAGATTAAAATGATGACCACTGCCCACAGTAATGCTGCTCTGGCTGTGTTGTCACAAATGCAAACAAAGTAATACACGTACTCATTGCTGCATCCACGGTTCTCTAAAATAATGAGTGCAAAGAGCCTGTAATAGCCCAGTGCGGGCCTGGACAAGAGCCCAAGTTATTAGCCGATGTTACTCCCATTGTTATTCCTACTTTGACTCTCAGAAATTAGCAACTCAAGCCAGGATGTGTATGAAGCCAGGAAGTGTTGTCTTTTGCAGATAATGAGTGAGTATGTGCCTCATTAGCCCCAGCTGGGCAGGCCGCTACCATCGATCCAGTGCCAGGGGCTGATTGGGCCTTTCTTTACCCGGGGAGGGACCTGCCCACGAGGAAGAGAGAGGGAGAAAGGGGGAAATGTTCAGTTGATGGAAAAGAGAGAACAACATGGGTTTACTTTGCCTCTCTCTCTTCTGGCCTCCACTTCCCCCTGTGTTGTCATCTCCTACAATCCTCTTCCCTTTCTCTCCCCAGTCAGCTTTATCTTTATCCCCTTCCTCTCCACTGTATTCTTTTATCCTTCCTTTCCACTTCCGCTCTTTCTCTTCTTCATTTTTCCTCTTATTGTCTGCTTGTATTGACCAGCCTCATATTCAACCCTGAACTAACTCCATGGCATCCAATCAGCATCTAATTTGCTCTTGTTATGAAATGCAACCCTCCTAGCGAGGGACAAGGGCTATTGTCTGAGCCCTTGTGGCATAGGCTGTCATCACAGCTTTCCCTTTAACACACAGTGATTATCGGGGCAAGCCAGGGCTAACTTTTGTCCAAGATACCCAAGGTAATTTAAAGATTTCCCCAGCTTCTGTCATTATCTGAACATGCAAATGCATTTTTAGAAAATACCCTGCAAACAATGGTCGGCTAGTAGCGCAGAACATTATTTATATTTATGGGACAATGTTTGTCTGTGTAATTAGTAGTTAAATGTTTTTAATATGTTGTTGTTAATATGTTCCAGTCATGCAGAAATGTTATCAACTATACATTTTATTTCCTTTGTCTTTTTTCTTAACTTTTATATCTCTACACACTCAATGAACATTAGAAAATCACCTAGGAGTGTGTGTGTGTATGTGCTTTGGAGTGGATATGTCATCGTTCAGCTGCTGCAGAAATACTGCAGAGCTTTTATCCATAAGGTACACTGAGTGTTCAAGATGCAAGGAAAATCTTCCCTAAAATTGTCTTTCCCTGCCCTCTCGCACTGTGGCTAGCACTTGTCTGCCTGCACTAATGCCAAATTATCCTCCCCAGACAGAAACTCAATGACTATAATGACAGTGATATGGAGATGGAAGCCAGGCTGCAGGAATGCAATCCCCAAGTTCCATTCTTAAAATATAGAGTGCAGTCATAACACTTGAGAAAGCATTAGACTTCAATTATGGGAGAAGCAGCAATTTAAAGTATGAGATTTTGACTCTTAGTACTGTCAGCATTACTGAAGTGCCCATAGTCTCAGCTCAGAACAGACTGTCATTATTTTGGAGAGGCTTTTCAGCTGTAACAAATCTTTATAGCTGCTGTTGTTGATGTCCAGGAGACACCCGCTGTTGGTAAATAACAGTTAAATATTACAACAACCAGGCTGTCAATAGATAACCTGATATTAGATGTAGATAATATGAGTCATTGTGTAAGAGAATTTCTATGTTTCAACATAGAACTATATTGTTCTTTAATTTAGTTGAGCATAACACAGGAAACAATACACCATGACTCATTCTTCTGCAGTGAGTTCAGACTGATTTTGAATTATGTGTTGCAGATTTAATTTAGGACTTTTCAAAGGAGGAAGTATGGGAGATGCCTATGTCTTACTGAAAAAAAAAATTCTTAGGAATAACATAAAAAGACCTTAAAATACAGAAATCATACTATTGCTGCAGTGCAGCAGTTTGCTGTCTGCAGGTGCATGTGATGTTTTCATTGTTCCTCTTTTTACACAATTTTAATGAATGTTTTAGAATAACAGAATCAATCAGGATATCACCTGTTCCCTGTACATAGGCTGTTCCTACGACTATTCATTCTAGTATCTTTTTATATGAGGGCCCCTTTCCCCCCCAGTCCTACACCCGTGGCTCCATGACCATTTTGTTTTTTCTATACATACAAAAACAACAACAGAAGCCAAACATTTGTACCAACAGTTGTTAGACTTATGTTGCATTCATACAATATTGTTTTTATCATAAGTCTGAGTAGGAAAAGCAGGCTTTACTTGCAGTGGTGCATTAGTGGGTGATTACATATATAAATGTGCATATTAGTTGTGCATACCCATGATACTGTATGTAATGAATGTGGCAGTAAAAGAGGGTGCAGCTAACCTCACCAATACATTTTGCAACGCTTCTGCTTAATTGCAATATATCAGCCGATTGTTTGAGACTGTGTTTACAACTTGACAGTAGCGGTTAGCCATAAGGCCAAACACAAAAATAATCAAGTATAACAGTTCAGAAATGAGTGGTTCCCTCTGAACAAAAGGAACCATTGTATTACATTCATTGGGCATATGCTTTTGTCCAAAGCAAGTTACAATAAGTGCATTCAAACCACATGGTAGCAAGAACTACATATTGTTTTAAACTGGCAATGTATCCCTTTTAAACAAATAACTAAAGGCATGCTCAGTGCTAACGTACAAGAGATTAGAAATGTTTTTTGCAAAGAAATGAGACATAAGTAAGTGCTTGAAAGTGTTTTTGAGATGTAGTCTTAAAAGGTGTTTTTTTATCCTGCGGTGGAAGAGGGGAAGTGACTCTGCTGTTCTGACTTCAGTGTGGAGCTCCTCTACGTCCACAGGGTCTTCTGAGTGATTGGATGGCTAAAGGTCCAGAGGCAGAGTGGCATAGTGTTCGGGCCAGGATGTGACCATGGCTTGAAAGCAGGACGGAGTCGATAATTATCCAGGGTCACTCCCAGTGCCGTCCGAGTTGGCACTACCAAGGTGTTGTCAATGGTCATGGACAGGTCTCTGTCAGACGACCCTTTCCTCCGGAGGAACACAAGATCACTCGTCCAGTTTGAGCTTTAGGTGGTGCCTTGACATCCACTCCGATACATTGGCCAGGCAAGCAGTGAGCAGCGATGCGTGTCAAAACCATGAGCCAAGCTGTATATTTCCAACACCAACCATTTTATATCCAGAAGAAGCTGAAAGGTAGAAAGATGCAGTGTAGATGCTGATCAAGTATCCTAAGTATTCTATATTCGTTGTTGCTATGACAACTAATAAAGTAACCATGGTGCTACTCATCAATTTCTTTCTTGGCCTGATTTTAATTATTGTTTGCACAGTATATTGATTTTGAACTAATCAATCAATACTCGTCCATTGGTAGTTTTGTATAAACCGAGCATGATGTGTTCACAGTCAGTGGCTCGGTGGCTCAGCTGCAGTTCACACCTCTATTGAATCACTGTCATAACCGTAATTACAATGAAATACGCCCTCCTGGGTACTATTACTGCATCAACAAGCAATTCCTTTTTTATGAACTAGCTGGAGGTGTGCTCTGCAGGGATATGAAGCATCATTTAAGACTCATATTTGACTGATTTGATAGCTTGATGGAAACCTGCATTTATTGTATAATGCTGTATTCATAATTACTTTATTCTCAACCTGCATTAACTTAACAAAAGTGGCTCCTTGAGTTCTGCCTCCCACTTAGAAATGATTTACAGTGATTATTATTGTGAATTATTTTGATAACAGTGCAAAATAATTATTCTAATAACCACTTAAGTGAGCCGTTTGGATACAAGAGGCAAGATTATTACTCTTCTTCAGACAAAGGCTGTATGACAACAGACAAATTAGGCACATACATGCACCTGCGTGCACATTCATGTACCACACACCTGCTCCTTCATCTCTGCCTCCCCAAAAATAAAACAATCATATACACACTCACACATACAAATGAATGTTTTATCTCCGTCTTTCTGTCCTCTTCTGTGTTTCTCTCATCTCTCACAGATGCAGTAAACTCACTCAGCTACAGAAACACACACACGTCCTCATTTCAACCCTTACAAATAGTCCTAGACACTGCTGGTCCAGCCTCAGTCTGATTTCCATATAGATGAGAGGCTAGGGAGTAAACACAGCCATCTAAACGAGGGTGATAAATGAATCTTGATTGGTTATTAATTAACTGGCCAATTAAGCCTCCATCTCCATATTCATATCAGATTATGTAGAACTGCTGAGAAGTGGATGTCATGATTTTTCAAGAAGATAAGCTGAGAGTTAATATCCTGATGCAGTGTTAGTACTTGTATTTGTGGAACAGTTTTCAAAATGTTTTATAAGAAATGGGTAATGATTAGTACTGTTTCACGATGCCACTACCTTTTAATCTCTCAGGAGATATCTAAACATTTTATTTACAGAAGTGTCTTAAAATGTGTTTGTTAGAGCACACATTGGACATTGTTTTGATCCAGATAACGTCAAAATCAACTCAGATAAAATATAATGAATTAACTTTCTATCCGTGTTCCCCCTGTGATAGTCTAAGAAGGTCAAAGTAATAATATGCATCATTTTGATATAAATAAATGTCTCTTTTGCTTCACTCTGTCACTGACAGACAGTGGTCATCCAAGCCTTACGTCTCCAAGAGCCAGAGACACAATCATTTTTATTTCCACTTGGACTGAGACAAATGATGTCTCCACAGTCTGAGAGGGTGTCTGGGTGCGTCCCTGTACATATGTAGTCCCTCGATACACGTCATTTCCACCTGTCAAGGTTTTTACTTCAAGTCAAGTCAACTTTCATGACAGCCTTCTACTCCGCAGAGGCCTCTAATGAATGTCCGTCCATGTGGAAAGAACTGTTGTGCTCTCTGAGAGCTGCACAGTTGCCTGCACACACACACACACAC
>NW_023339740.1:27996844-28018893 GCF_004916995.1 Morone saxatilis | reverse complement strand
CACACATACACACACACACTTACAAAGTAAAGTCACAGGTCACACAAGGTTAAGAGCAGTGTGTACCCCAGCTCCCTGTATGTCACTGATCTGGTTCTGACTCTGGAGTAGCAGTGACGGATTTCTGCAGAACTTGCCTGAGGATAATCACATTTTTATGATTTCCTCAGTATTAAAGTAATCCAGTGACAGTCAGTGGAAACATGAACTGCCGATAGCTAGTTCAGCATACTTTTGAAGATGTCAAAATGCAAACATAGGCCTAAAATAATGGGGCTGTAGTTATGAAACAGTCTCAATTGAATACTGATGGCTCTGTATGACCTATATTAACAAACAAGACCATCAGAGAGTAGATATATAGTATATAGTATTCCTAATGCCTTCCACCGGGTCAGATTCGCCTTGAAATCAATGAGACGAGACGGTGGAAACACTACTGCACAGGGGCCACCAGAACTTAACACAAAATGAAAGTTGCTGCTTTAATCATCAATCATCAATCAGAGGGGGGTGGTGACCTTGTTATTAATCCTTTTTCTACAGTGCAGAATGAAGTAAACCTCGTTATCATTAATCAATTAAACAGTACAAACTGCACAATTTTTACAATACGTTTTTACCCCACATCTTACTACAACTGTACTTTATAGTTTAGTATTGCTGACCATTTTCCAGTGCATGGTGGAATATCAGGTATTAAATGTTTCTTCTTACTTTGCATTGGTTTATATTCACTGGTACCTTAATTTTAATAGTTTCTCTGCATGCAAACAAATATCATTGTAAAAATGTTCAAGCCAAAGTTGCCTTCCATATTCAATCAAAACCGCTGATTCATTCATTTTCATCTATTCACTGAACCTGTGTTTGCTCGACTGTCTTAGTCACTCATATTTGTGTTTTCTTTCAGGATGGTACAGAGGATTCTCAACAAGGAAGCCAAATGTCAAGGTAAGAGAGAGTGACAGGATTCTTTTCTTCAACTTTCTTCTCTTAGACTGTTTGACTAATAACATTTTCTTTTCCCTTAAACTTCAGCTGTTGATTTCCCCATTCCGTCCATTCCTTTCCACATCCCCGATTCTCTTTCTTCCCGTCTTTCTCTGTTGTGGTGATGTTAAGAAATGGGTTATTTATATAGCCAACATCTCTGACTGCATTTTTAATGTGAAGGAGACTTATGTAAATACATTGCACTCTTTCTCTCCCTCTCCTCGTGCTTTCTGCCTGACTAGTTTCTACTTTGCTTTTCTCTTCATCTACTCTCATCTATCTCTCATTTTCTGGCAGAATTTAAACTTCACACAGTGGCAGACGATGGTAGAAATAGTTTTAGTGAGGTATTCTTTTGAAATTTATGCTGTAAAAGAGTGTATAATGATGTCACGTATTTACTTTAATTCAAATCATGATGCTAAACCTAACAAAGTAGGTTCACAATGTTTAACCACATGTTAAAAAGAAGTCTCATACGGACACAAAAGGGTACCTTTGTTGTTCTGTATGACCTAGCCCGACAACGCGGTGTCTGAATTTGACCAATTGGCATGAGAACGTGTTGTATATGTATATATGTATGTTGTAACAAACTGTAGTTCTTAAGATCTTTCTGGTGAGCTTATATTTAATGGCAATATCAATAGCAGAAGGCCGACTGATTCACAGCAGTAACAAAAGTAATATGGTCTGTTTTTTTACAGAACCCAGCACAGGATCACATGGTCTGATCTTTTTAAATGAAAAACCGCCTGTAGGAGTTTGTATCTTGTTTAGATGTTCAGTACATCACAGTAACTAACAATGTGACAAAGGTTGTGTTTGTTGCCCTGTAGCTCAGTTGATGATATCACACAGTGGTCAGATGAAACCCACATACCTTGTAAAAAGTCTTTGAGAATGAAAGAAATAATAGCAATTTCTACTAAAACCCTGACACGTATTCTTGGAAATGAACATAATGGTTGTTGAACAATCTCAGTACATATGTCCCCTTTTATAGATGAAAAACAAGTACTTACATCTGACCCAACAGCAACTACAGAACTTGTCGTGACCAGACTCTGCAAAGCACAAAGCATTTTATTGGAGCAAACATCATTTCAAGGCCACAACAACATAATGTACAGGGAAATGAAGGCGGTAGTATACTTCTACATAAATGCTTGTCAGATAGTACAGGTGCTAGGTGAGAAGAGCCTGGATCAGAACCTACGCTGCCCTCAGGGTGAGGAACAGACGTATCCTTCTGATGTTGTAGAGGATGAATCTGCAGGAGTGTGTTGTCCCAGCAGTGTTGACAGCAAAGGACAGATGGTCATCCTGTGTCACGTCCAGGTTGCTTCCTGTCCGATCCAGGGACACCACAGAGCTCTCAGTGGTAATGGAGAGTTAATGGACAGGAGATGCCTTCCCTGGAAGGAAGAGCAGCTCGGTCTTGGCGAGGGTGTGCTTCAGGTGGTGTGCGCACAGCCACTGAGACATGTTTTAAATGACCCTCGCATCTCGCCTGTCTCGGTGATGGACAGCTTTCCGCTCCCCCTTCATGTGTGACCGCGCAGAACAGATAAAACACTTTTTCCTTGTGACACCGTTAGCTACCAGCAGTTCATTTTGATTATACTTGTGTTTTCAGAGTAAGATGCAGCTATTACAAACTATGTCTCACACCCCTCAGAAAAAAAAAAACTTTATTGGAGACTTTTATAAAATTCAATCAGCACCTCCTGCTGCTTTTCCAAGTCTCATATTCAAAGCTGCCTGGTTGATGCTTTTACTCAAATTGCCTAACAGTTCTGCCCGTGTATAGAATATTGCAGAGTAATCTCACTGGGAAATGAACCCCCAGACACTCCATGACCACATGTTGCATAGATCTATAGTAGCTGTCCTGTATAGCAGATTGGTAATTCATCCTGTCAGCTGCTCATTCATAAGCAGGGACCAAATGTAAAGGGTATTTGTCAAAACCTTTTACATGTACACTTAATATTTTGTGCTGTTTTAGAAAAGACAAAACCCAGAAGTTAACTTATCAGAGTATGTGTGACTTTTAATACTGCAGTGGGTTTTAGGTATTATGTCTGATGAACGCAGTGCAGTGTGATTAGGTAATCAGCAGTCTAACAGATTTTATTGGAGCAGTCTTCCTGACCCTTTGTTGGATATGACTCACACTAACAGCCTTATATCCATCTTTCTTTTTTAAAACACCATGTCTGGATCACAAGCTAACAGGCTTCTGGGTTTTTACTCTTTAAAAAAAACCTCTTTTGTTGTTTTGTCCCATTCTCCTCTATGCACCAACCTTCTATTTTATTTTACTTTGCTCCATCCTGCTCTGTTCGTCCGTAAGAGGCTTTACTGTCTAGCTTTACTATATCTAGACAGCAGTGTTTCCTCTGGATGGTGTGGTTCCCTGCTGGGGGTTCTGTGCCGTAGACAGGAGAGGCTTTAACATAAGAGAGATCATCTGCTCGGGTTTTGTATTTATTCTTAGAAATGGGCAGACAGAGAAGGCTAGAGGGGATAAAATGAAACAGAAACACCTTCGGTTTCCATTGGAGCTGGTTCTGAATGAGTTTATTATCAATGTCAACACATACAACAAACCAAAAATGTGGAACCTGTATCATATCAGCCCTTTTATGTCCTGTGGTTACCGACCGCTACTACAGTGAGAGGTGAACACTGCTTTGTGTTCCTGCTTACATCCCACCTGCTGTTCCTCCTACAGCTCATTCTAACAACCTCATGTGTTTCATCAACAAGGAAGGGCTCCAACTTAGTTATCTTGAATTGTTGTTTTCTATCAGTGTGATCTTCTACCCAAAATGGCAATGTAATTTTGCTTGTCTAGCCAAAAACTGTGATTCCCATAAGGACACCAATTGAAATTCCAGTTTAATAACATAATATATGTACAATATCGCTACTTGGGCTGGTTGTGATACTACTACCTGCTATATGAACACACTGCACTGTATTTTCATGAAAAACAGTAGTGGTAAAATGTTGTAAACTTAAACTGAGGGCTATGATGGTGGACGTTACAGGGACTGTGATAAATACAAACAATATCCCACTGTTCTGCATAAATGGTGATGTGTTCCTTGTAGTTTCAGTACACTGCAATATATAGAATCATAGCCCCTGTATTGCAATGTATATTGTATTGCCAGATTCTTTCCAATAAACAGCTCTAAAATACAACCGCACAATATTTTAAAGATGGTACCAATTTCTCAGACAGGATCTAAGTTGTTTCACCTTACATAAGAGTTAAATGTCAAACACAGAATAAGTTTTTTAAAAAGCTGCTTTAATCTCAGATATTGTAGGTACACAGAAAGGGTTAAGGTTGACTCAGTGAAAAAAGCTAGCTTGCAAGTGAAAATCAGATCTTACAGAGAGCTTCCAAGGCTGCACCTCCAGAGAAAACCTTGACTTATATTGGACTAACATAACAGCTTGGATGTGGGCGGCGCACTGCCATTCATTTCTGTAGGTTACAGCAAGGGCAATAGGATGCAGCACAGCAGGGATAATAGGAAAGAAAAAGTTGATGCTCAGGTTTCTTCATGCAAATCAAATATCAGGGAGCTTGAAAGAACTGCGGTAGAGAACACTGTTCAACAAAGAGAGCTCACTTACACTGGTATTAAGAATTCACCCCACCTGCATATATACAACAACTCTTTCACCTTTCTCTTTCACTTGCAACAGTCACTAAAGCACAAAAGAGCAAGACAGAAGCAAACTGCCATGTCAAGGATTTAAAACTGTGATCTTTTAGATCTCTATTCACATTAGTACTCAGGTTTTTATAGCTCAAAGACCACAACATCTTATTATTCTACACTTTTTCTTTCATAAATGGAGTGACAGTGGCCTGGGAACCAGACGGATCTGCAAGCTCATGTTTTATTTGCTCTGGCAGATGTGATTGGTTCCCCTCCCATTCAGATAGATTTACACCAGTCCTGGATCTGACAACCATTTATTTCATATGGGGCGGGTTTTATACGATGACTCTCATTTAACTTTTTCTGTTTAATCTGCTATCGTGTCAGTACTAATCGAAAAAAAACAAAACAAACAACTGCAGTTAAAGCAGTACTACAGACTTGATTTGGTAAGATTAATTGGCTAGGCTACATACGTTTGGTTGGCTGTAGGCCTATCCAGTTGCATCCTGGGGCATTTTGTAGACTGTACTCCTTATCAACTTAAAGGTATAAAATCCACAGAAAAGTGCTGTTGAAGAACAGCTGTGCAAGGTTTGATTTGAGACACCTGTTGCATATGTCAAACATGGTCAGTTACATAGTCATTATTGCATTGAAATCTCAATTATGTTAGGTAAATGTTAAACTGAAACAGTTACTTCATGAGTGACAGAGACAGTGATCTGTGTAAAACAGAGATTTAACAATACGTTCATGAAAATGCTTTTACAATGTAAGGGCTCTTCTGTCGGCCCATCTAGTTATGCCCCCTTGCATGCTACAGTATGCATTCATGTCTTTGCATGCCTTGTCGTGTTGTGTGTTTGTGAGTGTAAATGTGAATGTGCGCTGTCTCTTCCTCTGCCTCTCTCCCAGCAGCGAGGCATCAGCCCAATCCTGTTAGTTCCACCCTAATCACCTGGTTTCTCTACAATAGGCTCGCTGGTCGAAACGAATCGCTATGTCTCCCTGAGGAAATGCCTTCTGCTCTGACTCGTCTCTAATCCAGCAGCACTATAGAGAAGTTCACACTTTGAGGTTCATCAGTGTTCAGATTACCCGGACCATCGGGGCCTCAGAGAGGGTAGCTTGCAGTCAGTGGAAGCAGTGTTTCATACAGCTCCGATCAAACTGGTTTGAACTGTGAGAGAGTTATAGAAATCCTAAGTGACCATGCCCACATATTAAAACCCAGTTTTAACAAAAACTGAAAATTTTAGGCTTCATAAAGAGAGGACTCATGGCAGGGTTGTTCTATTGGATTGCATTGGATTATAATGGTATTATTATAATGGTATATTGGATTATAATAATGCATTAGTTTAAACAGGTGTAAAAAAAGAAAGAAAAAGAAACCATTAAATACCACCATGCTGCCACAAGAAAAACCTGCATCAGCGTATTTGTGGTTAGTTAAATTGGAAATCAGAATTTTTACAAGCTGTTGGATGTGCTGCTTCGCTCATTTTTGAATTTGAGAAATCTGAGATTCTGCTGAACGGCTGCACCATCGAGAGCATCATTAGCACCTGCATCTCAGTATGGTACGGCAACTGCTCCGTCTCAGACTGGAAAGCACTGCAGGGTGGAGAAAACTGCAGAACAACCTCACCGGTTCTCCACGCTTCACCATTGGGGCTGTCCATCACAAGCAATGCAAGATCACAAGATAAGGCAGGAATCCATCTTTCCAGGCTTTTAGTTAGTGGCCAAACTATGTGGTACTGGACCAGTCAGCGTCCTTTGAGGGAGTAGTGGCAGCTACAGCTTGAGCTACGGCTGTGATTTAATGCTAGGTGTCTGTGACCCTAGAAGCTGCTAGCATCCCTTATATCAGAACTGGAGAGTATTTTTACATTGAAAGAACAGTGAAGAACGGCGCTGAAGGCTTTTCTCGATGGAAATTATGTTTTTGCTCTTCTACCGACTGGCTTCAGTAATGATTCATGATGTTTTTGGTTTTGTTTAACAAACCATCTGCCTCTGTAAGGTTATATTACACTGGCTGGGGAAGAGCTCTCTGTTCCAGAACCAGCAGGCTCAGGGACTGCTTCTTCTCTTGAGCTGTCACCTAGCTGAACTCTGCACTCTAGCTTGCTGTTAAATGCTAACATAAGAATGTATTGTTTTGCTGGGTGTGTCAAGGTTTTTAATTTGTATCAACTTAACTGACTAATCCAGTTATATTAATCTTTGCTCTATCAAATCTTTTAAGTTAATTGTGATATTTTGCACACTGCACTCAATAAATGAGTGTCTATGACTCCTTGTGGAATATCCTCCAATGGCATACAACTTGTGTCTGAATAAACTGCTGCAATGTAGAGTAACACTACTTTAAAGTAAAGACCCTTGACTGACATTTCTCATCAGTTTCACTAAACTGGTAAAGTTCAGCTAACAAAGGCCTTCAGAGATGTTTGGTTTCCCTCCGCCCCGACCTTTAAATGTAATGCATTCTAAAGAGAATCAGAATAAAAGCAGCAGCAGGGCTGGCTGCCCAGATAGTGAAAAATCCCTGAAGACACTGTGTGTGAAGTGTGTGTGTGATTGTGTATGACTTTATATGTGTGCAGTACACTGTTGGCCTTTAGAGATATATTAACTTGTGAGTTTTATTACAATAGTAGTTAGTTGGGGTATGAGTTTAATATTCATCAACATTTAATAATATTTCAACTAGTTTTTAATCTTTAGCATCTTTTTAGATCAGAGAAACAATTTTAAGAAGTAAAATGTCTGTCGTCTTTGCGTGTGTGTGGTCTGTCATGGGCTACCTTCTCGGACACATTTCAGACTAAAGACCAGTTAAATGTGACAACTTGTCCAATTAGGGGTAAAAATTGTGTCGCCAATTTGGAAAAATCGGATTTTTTGAGATTTTTGGGACAGTGGTTAAGGCTAGGGTTAGGCAATTAGTGGTTAAGGTTAGCAGAAGTCTATATAATGTGCTGGAAAGTGACATAAGTAAACATGTGGTGTGTGTGTATGTGTGTGTGTGTATTGACACCTGGCTCAGAGAAGTCGGCAGACAGGTGTGTGTTCACTTTGGCAGAGTAGAACAGCATTCACCTCACACAAAAACATGTCGTCCTTCACTGCCCTGCTGTGGGAGGTACATCAGTGACAGCAGAGAGGCAGTGACACACACACCTACCCACACACACACACATACACACACGCTCACTCAACAAGAAGTGACTGTAGTCTTTCTTTTCCATTGACATCCAATCTAAATGCCATGTGTGAATGTGTGTGTGCTTGGCTCAGTTCAGTGGAAGCAACTGCCTGTACAGTCACCTTCTAGCAGAGATTAGACCAATCAGGGTAGAGTGTCACAAACAAACAAACACACACATACTGTACATGTACACATAATCACACACACACTCACACACACACAGTCATTGGGGCCTGAGGGACCAAGCTTTGCTGTGCATTACTCACGGTCATCAGTCCATTTAAACATGGATCAGCACAGTTTGGCTCACTGCTCTTATATTCTGCCTTCTGCTGCTCTCTGCAAAAACCAACTCTGATATCAACATCAACTGTACACACTATACACGCACATGATATAAAATAAAAACAGGCCATCACTTTTCACTTCACACAAAAGATTTGACTTCAAGATATTGAGTATGATCTTAAATGTTTAAACTACATGGTATCTTTATAGCTCTGCCTGCTAATAATCACAACTGATCATTTATAAAGTAAATCATTCAGCATCTAAATTCACATCCAGTAATGTACAGAAAGATCCTGCTGATGAGCTTCCATGGTTTCTCAGCACGTTAAAGGGGGACACCAGTTTGTCAGACATAATATAAACATTTTAAATAGAAAGTATGCAAATAAGGTTTTTAAACTTTTGAAGAGGTTTGAGCTATGCTCAATATGTCAGCTGTTTATATGCTCAGCTCTCAAAACATACATAAAAGTTTCAATCAAACTCTTCCATTCATTCTGCAGGAAATGAATTCTCAGAATGAGAACATTTTTCCCTTTTTACAGTGAATCTGTTTATAGCTTGTGTGAGATAATAAAATCATATCATTATTAAAGGAGAGGCTAAGAGATGATCTGAATGACTTTAAATTAACAAACATTCACGTTTTCTTTTTACAGGTGAATAGGAGGCACTAACATGCAGTTATTCTCAAGAATGTCTTTGGTTACAATGTTGTTTACTCCCTGAACATTTAGAAATATTTATTAGAAGATACAATTCTAAAAATCTCATTTCTTTCAGGTCTTTTACACAATATTAAGCATCTAAAAAGTATTCTAAAAATCCAAAATTAAATGTTTTGTAAGCTTTCCTGATATTGGGTTTAAATTGAGTGTGGTTTTGTTTAGACATTTATTACTTACCAATAAAATAATAATAATGTCAGTTGTCCCACCCAAACGGTTCCACCTCCCTGCTCCGGCTCTGTGATATCTGAGCCTGAGTCCTAGCTTGTGAATATGTCGGCTAAATAGTTTCGTTTGATCTTGTAAATATTTAAATAGTTCTGACATAAAAATAGAATTTTTTGGATGCCTAATGAGACACTCAACTTTGATATCATTTAAGCATTTTTACTAATTCAAGTCACATTTCCAGAAGCTTTAAAACATTTATTTACAGTAGTTTCCTTTTTATTGTATTTTATTCTACTTTTTTGACATCTCAGAATATACCATGTCAAACATGGCAACAATTACATATTCATCGAAAATGTCAAGGATAACTCAAAAAGTCACTACTCAGAAGTCCGTCTATTCTGCAACAACACTCTGACACCATATAAGTGCACAGAAACCTCCCTGCAGGGCTGTTTTGGAGAGCTGTGGTGCAGTTCGTTCTGAGCAAGAATAAAGTCACCCAGCAATAAGGCAACAACAAAACAACCACAAAAAATGATGAGTATAGGGATTGAAAATGTCAACATCACAGAGCCAATAAGCTGAGCACAACAAAATGATTTATCATCATACAACACAAGGTTGTAAAATGAAATGAAAGTTTGCAGTCCTTCATGCTACACACATAGAAAAAGATAACTAATTATTTCTTACGTTGGCTCTCAGTATGTTTAGTGTTGGAAAGGGAAAGTTTCTTGTATGATATCTGGTTGAAACAAGAGTCAGTTTACACTGGAGGTTGAAGGAAAGTTTACAGTTTGGTGTTGGATGGTCTCTTTTCATATCCAGCATGGATGAAATACAGCTTTGGTAAATTTGTAAAATACAACTAAAATCCAGACAAAGCTCACTGACTGTCCTTTCTTTCATGTTGCTTCACTCTCTCCTTCTACACTGTATTGAGCTTGCAGCAGGTGTGAGTTTGTCTATTTGTTTGTGTGTGTTGTGGCCTTTGCCCTCACCATGTAACTTTTTGCTGTCAACTCCTGAAAATCCTCTTGTATCACAGGTCTGACATCTGAAAGTAAAAAAGATGAAGGGAGAGATAGAAAAAGGAAATATATTGGAGTGTGTGGGTCGGTGTCTGTCTCTGGTGGGTTTTATCACTGTGGGATGTGGAGCTCCTCACCACTGCCACAAACAGCAGGTATAAAAACCGTCTGCAGGGAACAATGTGTAGAGATACATATAAAGTGCTCCAACACTGTCTGGATCTTTGAGCTGCCAGTAAGTGTGTGTTTGTGTTGTATGATATTTCGAAAGGGGCAGAGGATCTATTCCAACTCAGACGTCTGTATACTGCAGACATCTACTGTATGGAAATTTAAGACACAGATGCTGTGGTCTATAAAACACTTTCACACCAAACTGCACAGAAACTTGCCTACAGGACTGTTTTGGAGAGCTGTGGTGCAGTTTGTTCTGAGCAAGAATCTAATATGACTCAACAATAAGACAACATCAAAACAAACACAAAAATGTATAATTTTGTGGCTCTGTTTGATTGGAAATGTCAAGATCACAGAGCCAACAGTCTCTCGGAAAGCTGAGCACAACAAAATAATTTGAGGGTCTGGAATGAGGGATGCCAATGTTCAGCTATTTCCTTATGTTCTCGTATCTCGAATCTCAAATTAAGACGACTGCTGATTATACGGCCTTGTCTCCTAGTTTTAAGGAAAATGCAGACCAAATTACGTTTCCTCAACGTGATAAGGAAATATGGTTAATTAATATACCTGGCAAGTTACAAATATTGATACTGAAAGTATTAGTAAATTGTTTACTGACAATGTATTACACTGTCTGCTCCTCGTGCTAGTTACCATAAGATTTTTCCCTAACCTTAACCAAAGTGCTTTGGTTGCAGGAGTCTGGACTGTCCATCCACCCCAACCACCTCCCTGAGTCTCTGCCACTCTTACATAAATGTAGTTTGTATCTGAACCAAATCCATCCATTTAATAACATACAAACAACTTTTCTAAGAGACAGGTTTGGATTTTTCTAACATCAGTTTTTTCACACTAGTCTGCTGGTAAGGTTTTTCCAAAATACTATAAACCCAAGTAGAAGAGATTCTTCATCCTTGAAGTAAATAACACTATTAAAGCAGAACATAAATCCCACATTTGAGCAGCTTTATTACTCACTCACTCCTGTCAGGCTATTGGAGCAGTCAAAAGTACTTTCTTTTGATAGAGAGCTTTGGAAACTTTGGTTTTTATTTGCCATGACTTTATAATCTCTGTTGCAGCAAAACGATACGTTAAACAAGCCCTGCAGAAACTTCTGTAGATTACACTGTGCTAACAAAACACTTTTAGGACTGACTAACTTGAAAAGACACACTGACTTAAAGACACTCACCAGCCCAGCAACATTACTGCTTGCACTTTTTTAGATGTGATTTCAAGAAAAATTATTTTGTCTCATTCGTGTCAATACGGTAATAACATCAGATACAAAACTAGTTAACAGCTAGTATGCTTACATGACAAATGGCACTTTGTAGTGATGTAAAAGGTTCATGAGTTCAATGACCGTACTGGCTGAAGCTGAATGAGTCGTTGTGTAATAGATTACTCTGGTTTCCAATCTGAGTGAACATCAGAAAGGTGATAACTACCAGGGTACTAACATGGGATTTGTTGTTGATTGATTACATTAGAGTTAGAGATAAAATAAGATATAACTTTATTTGTCCAGAAGCGATTATTGTGCAGCAGTTGCGATACAAAGTAGGAAATACATTTATAGAGTGAAAATATAAAATATTAAACAGAATAAACCAATAAACATATCAATAAAGTCAGTACTGACATGATGGATAACAAGTGGAACAGTGGAAGTAAACATCGTCTTGACTGGCATTTAGGGAGACATTTCTGTAACGAACAGTGTTTAAACCAGCAGGAAAGATGCAGGTACAAAACAGAGTGTGTGTGTCTTTTGGACTTTGCTGTCAGTTCATATAACCATGAAGTATAACTAGATGTGAACAGTCTTCCAAAAATATCAGCCAGGAGCAGCAGTTTGAATTTTAACAGGTTGGCCTGCAATGTGAAAACTGCCTCGCATAAAGAGTCAGAGACAGAGAAAGAGATGAAAACTGAAAAAGAAGACAGAATATGCATTCATTAATTATGGCTCTTCTTGCCTTGCCTTTTCTTGCTAATAGCACAATCTCATTGCAGTGGAAATGTCTCCTTCTCAGACTATTTAGAAAGATGCTCATTGTTGAAGAATCAAACAACAACAAAGGAGGAAGTTGTGCAGTTCTGCCGTTGTGATGTAATCACTGTTATTTTATCATCCCAGCCGAGTCAGAATCACTGCGTGAAATTATAGACCAGATCCATTATCCTGCTCTATGGAGCTGTATGTGGGAATTACACAACCCTTTTTCTTGCTTGCAACAAGGACAATGGACAGAGCAGAATACAACAAAAGAGCTCTGAAAAGAGTAAAAGAGAAGAGAATAGATGGGAAGGTTAAGGTTAGAAGATAAACTCCTTGAGGACAGTAGAAGGACGACACAGAAGAAAAAGCGAGGTAACGAGGGAGACAAGAAAGTGAAAGCACAGCTGCTTGTGACAGAACTGACTAGAACACAATGAATGACAGTTTATCACACGCTCATCAGCAGGTATGATAAGACTGAAACAAAAGAGTGTAATTACTGTACAGCAGTAAAACGGGACCAGGAGAGCAGTGAAGTGGAAACGAAAGAGACAGAATCTACGATGTGAGTGTAATCAGTGGTGTGGTGGTGCCTGAAGAAGTGGGTTCACTCTTAATTTATGCCCCAAATTTTGTTTTAAAGCAGCCCAATCAGCAAAGGATAAACGTTCTGCGTTATCAACGGTAAGACTACTCTTGCATATTTAGCTCACCCAAAAATAGGCCAATAGTTTTTACATGTTGTATCTTAACTTTTGACAGGTCTTTAAAATGTATTGGATTAAAGAAGTTACTTATATACATTGTTCAGTCTCCCTTTAAATGGGTTTTTGGTAAAAATGTGTACCAATCATGCTGTAACAATTACAAAACGAAACCCACGTACCCAAGTACCGATTTTTCTTCTTATCGTTTATACTATTTTTGACAGTATGGATGTAAAATAGGTCTTAAATCGCATTCATAATGTAACAATATATTGCGAAACAGTTAGGTTGCGATGCAAATGTACAAATCATTCAAATCGGTGAGATGAAAAGTAAATTGTGATACTCTTTTTAAACAGCAGAGGGCACTATACACTTTTGACTTTGCTTGTTTGACATCCTACGTAACTCACATCAGTAGCTGTATCTGTAAGGCCCATAGACATGGCGGCCGCAGGTGGAAACTTTGAAGCTAAGGATGCACCATCCTGTTTAGAATCTGAGGTGTGTCAGAAAATGAAAAAGGTAAGAAGATAAGACAAGACGAATGGTAAGAGATATGAGGCCGTTTTCTGGAGTTGACAGAGTTTATATTTTTAGTTTCACTTTTACAAAGAAAAGTAAATATGCATTGTTCACAGTTTATACCCTACCTAAGAAATAAGGATTCTGGGGCGCACGGTAGCTCACCTGGTTGAGCGAATGACCTATATAGGCCTTACCGCAGTGACCCAATATCTTCACGTCCTATCGAAAATAAAGGCATAAAAAGCCCCAAAAATATATCTGAAAAAAAGAAATATATAAGGAGTCTTTAATTTG
Source organism: Morone saxatilis (assembly GCF_004916995.1). NCBI lineage: Eukaryota > Metazoa > Chordata > Actinopteri > Moronidae > Morone > Morone saxatilis. Next base: position 28,005,041 of record NW_023339740.1, on the reverse strand, counting down.
ATTAAGATTTTTTTCTGGGAAACTTTTCTTCAATCTCATTTTGTCAAATCATATTGGGAATTGAATTGTATTAAATCGTGAGTTGAATGTATTGTTACATCCCTAATTTATAACGGTCTTAAAAAGGTCTTAGTTGAAGTCAAGACTAAGTTAAAGCCTTTAGTCAAAGTCAAAGTCAGCTTTATTTGTCAAATAATTTAATTATTTGACAATTATAAAACAAGTTTTGAAACTTGCCGAAACCCTGTGTATGGAGAATAGATTATAAAAAGGAGAAGAGAACAGAGTGATATTTCAGTCCTTCCTCACATGTGTCTTAATAAGTGATGAGCCAGGAGATTATTCTCACCCACTGATGCCAGAGGTCATGTTGAGATGAGTGTGAATGAGATAAAAATGGTGAAACAAACACATTAAGCACAATGTTTTCAACCACGACTTTTAAACTTTTGTGCAGTTTTTGATAACTGTGTGCTCTACTGAGATTAATATGAACTCATAAGTGCTTTAAACTCAATACGGTGATATTTAAAGTGTTTTTTAATATGATATGGCCTCTACCATGACTAAGTGGTCACCGCCCACTCTTTATAAGTAGGGATCAGCGAGGAATCTCTCTCCCTTCGTGCTGTACCGTAACTTTGTGTTCCTTTCACAGCCGATGCCCTGCTACTGAACTAAAGCAGTTTTTTTAATACCTCAGCTCTACCTCTCCCTTTTAGGATTATTTGCAAAGCTTTCCAGTGCGTCCTATATGTAGAGACTTAAGCATTTGAGTTCATTTCAACCACCATGTGTTCTTAAACCCAGTTCTACCTGTCTGATGTAAGATTGGACATTGACACTGTGAGTGAAAGCGCTGGGACTAATCTGGAATATTTGAGCTGTGTTTCAGTGCTGCTGGTTTACTGAATCCACCTTGTCAAGTTAAAGCAGCATTTACGTCAAATCTGTTCCTGTCCTGAAATTGAAATTTTTTTTACACAGATAATCTGGTGGAGATTTGATGTGGTTCAGCTGCTTGGTGAAAGCCACATTTCACTGAATTGACCCGCACTTTTCAGATTTGGTTGACTATCTGTTATATGTACTAATACTCCCACTCACACTGTAGTATCCATTTCTCAGAACATTCTCCAGATGAAGTTGACCGAGCATGCATATAAGCTTTTTGTACCATCTTCCGTCCAGTGTGTAACATTTAGGATGATCTATTTGCAGAAATGGAATATAATATTCATAGGTATATTTTCTGTAGTACTATAATCACCTGAATACAGGAATTGTCTTTGTTATCTTAGAATGGGCCGTTTTTATCTACAGTCCTTCCCTGGAGTCCGCCATGTTGAACCATGTCTAAAGTAGCCCAGAAGGGACAAACCAAACACTAGTTCTAGATAGGGCCAACCAGCATTCTCTTACATGCTTCACAGCCTGTTCTCATTCTCAGGTCATCAAATACAGACGCCAGCAGTCTTCACCTCTAGATGACACTAAATGCTACACACTGGTCCTTTAATCTGACTGCATCAGATGGTGCCTGCCCAAATGTTTACACAGAACTATTTGAGCAACTTCTCACACACATCGTCACACACACCTAGCATTAAACCGCGTCCGTAGGTCATGCTGTAGCTGCCAGTTGTTTCTCATGATGGGGGAAGGACATACAAGTGTGCAAGATGAAACCTGAGAGATGCACTCTCTTATGATTTCATGATCTCACAAGTCCAGCTGCCTTCCAAGTTTACGTAACTTTTGCACATTTACGCTCTTTCAGGACATCAGAGATAGAAACTTTGACTCAATTTGTAGGTTGAAACAGGCCACCAGTAGCTTTTTCTCAGAGACAGATATATCAGCATCTTTTTAGGGGGACTGTCTGTGTCCAAAAACCAAAGTTAAATCATTTATGACCTGGAGCGTTTTCACCACTGGTCAGCAGTAAGGTTACAAAGACCATCAATTATTTAACAGAGCAAAGAGGATCCTGGGAGAGTGAGAGTGGAGGGATAAAGTCAGTCTGATATCAGGCAAATATTGTTATTTTATTTAAACATCAGAAACTCCACAGTAGCAGTCTGTAAAGAAAAACAACATTTTTAAAATGTTTTTGCATTTTTGTAAATTCATACAATTCAGTGTTTTATTAGTATTATTTTTTCAGAAGTCTTTTTACCCTGGTGAGAATAAATGTGACAGTGCATTAAATTGCTTGCTCTCTGAAACATCCTATAAAAAGGGAAAAACTGTTTTTAGAAAGAGCTTGGTTTAAGAATTAAATTAACAATGTTTTTTTCATATAACCAGTTGATTTTAAGGAGTTCTTCTCCTGGATTTTTATATATTTATTAAAGGATAGAATACTGAAATACTTGTATGGCATTAAAATGATCCCCACACTTACATACAGCGAGCAAACTTACTTGCTGAGAGTTGCTTTTATGTTGTGTGGTAAAGAAAAGATAAAGATAGACAGAGAGGAGGAGAGTCCAGACTGTTTATCCATGAAGGTTAGAGGAGTCAGACTATCCATTAAGACAGATGGACTGAACATTGTAGTTGGTGAGATGTTGAATAATTCACAGTGGCAGTGAAAAGCAACAACCACAATAAACTTTAGAGACAGCACTGTTGTCTGCTTCTTGTCTCCCTAACCTTGTTTAAACATGATGCACTCGTCTGTACTCTCTGCTGTGATCGACCTCCGGAGTTCATATTAGTTAAGAAGATGGAGAAACAGCTTTAATATGAGCATCAGATCTCCACTGAGCCTTCAATAACTTCAATACCCTATACTGTTTGCTTCTGTGTCCTGCTCAGTCTACAAGACCACACACTTAGTACTGCAGACATACTGTTAGGGATGGTAAGATTCACTGATTAGCATTAATGCACCGGCATGAAAGTTTAAGATGCACATTATTTGTGCACTGGATAGAATTTGGGATGAAATCCAGATGCATCGTTTCTAACATCTTTGCATTTTTAAAATCTGATTTATTTATAATTATTAGTTGATGCCCTATGCCTTTAAAATTTAGAAAAGTGAGCAATATATTGTGACCAATAATTCCAAGCTGCTTAAGAACCAAAGAAATGAAATAAAATGATCTGCACCATGTTGAATTGCGTAGCGTATTCCTTTCCATCACATTGTGTTATAGTGGGTTGAATCAACCATATTTCATTGGTAGTTGCTTCATATATCTATCTTTAATTTATCTGATCATTGGCAATGCACCAAGATGTGTATCAGCCTTAGGGATGGAGCTGCACATCCCTACATACTATACTTCTTAAAAAAAAATCCAAACTTGTTTTTCTGGTTCAATGCTCTATTTAAACTTACAAAGTGTTTTTAAGATACACACAGTGAATATCTGACTTTTAGAGAGGGTTAAAAAAAATACAGTTTAAGGTGTCCAGTAAGTTGTTTGGTGTCAACAGAGTTTAGATTTTTGACTTGAATAATGACACGACTGATGTGCAGGGGAACAGGACTACAGTGGATAGGACCCAAATGCAGACGACAGATACAGAGCTGATGCAGTTTAATGATTTAACAAAGAATAAACAGGCTTAATAAGTAGCAAGGGTCAAAACCAGTAAGACACAACACAGCCAAACAAATCCAAGGGGACAGGCAGGTAACAGGTCTCCGGTACAACAGATCAGGAGAATACAGATAGAAAACTAGAAAGTAAATACATGATGTTTATGGTAACAACTTAATCTGGCAAGGGAGGAAAGGAAGTAGAGCAGTATGGTGAGTAACTGATGATGGAATGAAGAGTGGGTGGAGGAGGACAGGTGACTGCAGGACTGATGAGATGATTGAACAGGTGTGTGGACGAGGAAAAGAGAGAAAGTCTGTTGGAAAGGTCTGTGGAGCAGGAGAGAAGTGAAAATGTGGCCTGAGAGGAAAGACAGAGGTATATTGTGACAAACTATGCTAATGTGCTTTATTATGAGTCCTCACAGGAGATTTTAACATCCCTAATTCAAATGATCAGCGAGGTGGAGAGACCTAAGCAAAGCTGAGCTGATATAAGTAACTTAATTAAATTAAAGTAGTCATATTTGTGTTATTTTTCACAGGGAACGTCTGAATCCTAAAAATCCTGGAAATGAGCGCCTCAAGCATCTCTTTACACAGTTGCACATTGTTTGATGCAGTATATAAATTTATAAATGGGAATATACTGTAAGCCACCATTATTTGCATAAACAGATGCACATTTACACACAATCACACCCACACATAGACAAGGACAATAGAGCATATCACACTCAGTGGTGTTCTGGGTATTTAGGTGGATAATAAACCATTATTTGGATTTGCTTGGATTTGTCTCCTGGACAATTATGGGAAACAAACAATTGGCTGTTATGTGCCTTTGACAAACAGTAAACATCTGTTAGGAGTTATAGGGTAGAAGAATGTGTGTCTGTAATATAATCATCTCTCTGCCCTGGTTTATACATTTTTTCTATTCATTTTCTTTGACTGTTAGTTGAAGTATGTCATATCTCAGATATCTCTCAAGGATTGGCCCCTGGAAGGCACTTAAAACACAGGTCAAAACAAGATGACACAGCACTTTCAGCTGACTGGTCCAGAAGGGGATTGTATTATTTGTGGGTGGATGACATTTTTACTGCAGTCTTATTCCTCCCTGTTCCTCTCTCGTTCACTCATTCTTGTGCTGCTGTATCTTTTATTATGCTTCCGTCTCTGTCTCTGTCTTTGTCTGTCTATACAGTTTGTTTATTTTTATCTCTCCTTGTCTCTGCCTCCCTTTTTTCTATTTTATTCTGCAACAAGATGACCTTTTTAAGTGAACCAGTGCTCCAATACCATCAGCTAAATTAGGAATCACACATCACACTCTGATGACCTCCTGCCTATCACACACACACACACACACACCTACACACTCTCACACATCATGTACACACACACAGCACGTTTTGTGAAGCCAGGGTAGCAATTTACAGCAGAGAGAGAGCCTGGAGAGGAGGTTTCTGAAGCCACTAAACACTGGTTAACAACCAGGCTTTCCGTGTCAGGACAGCTAACCAGGGCAGAGACAGCCGAACAAGATGGTACGGGATAGTGGTGGTGTGTGTGTGTGTGTCTTTGATACTACCTGGTCTACATCTGATGTCTCCATTATCATAGCAACATTGTTCTATTACATGAGCTTGAAATCAAAATAGGGCAGACACAGTTCAGCTCTGTCAATTATTGTACAGCTGAGTTTAGTCGGGGTTCTTCTGTGTTTGTGGGCTCACACACACGTATTTTTAAAAGTTACATTCTGAAAACTACATCTGTGGTCTCCAGAGGATTTGAAAACACATATACAAATCATACACAGATACAACATATAATGAAATGTGTCCTTGTGCATTTAAACCCATTATAAAGTACTAGGAGCAGTGAGCAGCCACTGTACAGCATCCAGGGACCTATTACAGATACAGCCTGTGCCTTGGTCACGGGCACTGACTGTAGAAATTAACCTAATATACACATTTTTATGGTGTGTGGGGGTACACCAGAGCAGCCAGTGGAGCAAACACTGGGAGAACATGCAGGTCCACACAGAAAGGCCCCAGCTGGAAATCCAACCCAGGATCTTCTTGCTGTGACAACAGCACTGACAGTTGAGCCACCATGCTCCCAAATAATAATAAATAACGCTATTTATAAAGCATTTTTCAAGTGTTTAGTAAAGATATAGAGAAGAAAACATCCAAACATATGAAATATAAAAATATGAATATAAAAAGAGAAAGTAAACAGATGATACTAAAATAAGCACAAATAAAACATTGTTAAGTGTAGACCATGTTGTAACGGTGGGTCTTCAGGAGGCAGCTGCAGTGGAGTCTGACGATGTCACACTGAGGGGAAGGCGAGGAGCCATAACTGTTTTCAGTCTGCTCAGTGAAACGGCTAAAAGGTATTGACCAGCTGATCTTAGGGGTCTGGTCAGGCTGTACGGTGTGTTTGATATAGTCTGGAGCCAGACCATGGATGGCCCTGTAGGTAATTATTTCTTTTTTTTTATGTATTAAGTGGTAACGGGCACCCAGAGCAGTGATGCTATTGGAGTGATATGACAGGGCCTCTTAGATTTAGATAATAATCAAGGTAAAGTGATAAACAAATACTTTCAATACTAATGAAATCAGCCTACTCTGTGTTTAGTGCGAGTGCTAGGAAATGTTAGCATGACAACAAACTAAGGTTACTAAACTAGTGTTAACATGGTAAACATGAAACTCAAAACTTTATTGTTGTTGTATTGTGATTGTGAGCATGATAGCATGGCTCCAAGCACCGTTATGTCAAAGTAGCTACAGCCTCAAAGAACTGCCAGCACGAATGTAAACGTATAATATCTGCCTCTGAAAGGTTGTGAAGAGTTTTAACCAAACTGTGTGTTTATGGCTCAGGGCAGACAGATAATTGAGCGAGCTCCCTGGAGGAAGGGTCAGCACCTCTTGAACCACTCCTGTCAAATGCATGGCTAACCACACTTACTCTATTTCTCCTTAGCACTATTGTTCTCATTTCTTCCTGTCTTTATAGGTCTCTCTCAGACGCTCTGTCTCTCCGACACCCTCTTTGTCTCTTTCCAAAAATACATTCACACTTGAATAGCAGAGGAAGGTGCTCCCCTGTGTTTTATTATGTGATGTTTGACCCTAAAAGGTCTTTTGACAGGCGCAGCAGAATACATCTCGACAGGAGAAGCAGCTGAAATGTTGCCAAAAAGACAGCAGGGTTATTATGCATGATGGCACAGGGAGACTTTCACTCTTAACCACCGGAGGCTGCGCTTTCAGAGCACAGATAGGACATATATCTTCACTAACACACACACTAACACACCACACACACACACCAACACACACACAAACAGACGTGCTGGCACCTAAGTTAATACTGTATGCACATTTTCTGCAACTGAGGGAACACAAATAGGATCCTAACGCATACACGCACGTACAGCAGTGTACACAAGAATGTTTTCATACATGAAAAAACAACCAAGCACCAGTAGACACACACACACACACAGAAATACACACACACACAAACACAAAAATGCACACACGTCTAACCTAAAATAGATTGCCTCTGCCTCTGCTCTTCGTCTCCTCACTGAAACATGTAGTAGAATATGAATGAAATCCCTCCAGTGTGCAGGTTTCTCTCAGTAGACTGCTGCAGTGCCAGCTACACTTTGTTAATTCAACATTTTCTTCTTCTACACTCATAATTTCCATAAAATATTTCCCCAGTCACTTGAAACACAAAGACTTTATGACATAAAATCCCTAATTACTTCCACATTTGAGTAAGAATACTGTGTGTAGTGTGTTACAGTGTGTAAAGATACAGTAGGAGAACCTACAGTAGTGTCGAGCAAATAGTTTCACTCCAGTTAGAGATATCGAGCACCGCAAAAAGTGAGGCTCACTTTTACACTTAGTAAAGGCAGCCACGGAGCTACAAGGTGTCTGTGGGTCCACACACGCTGCAGAGCCACTGATTGGCTTTTCAGAGACCTGGGGTGATAGCGGCGCCTTACATCTGTTGTTTAGCTTAATTCAGTGGAAAATTAAAACTAATCTGAAAATAGCGAAGCTGAGCGAACCAAAGATTCTTCATGATAAACTGAGAATTAGTGCACCTGAGAGGGACAATTGTTCAGCAGTATAAGCTCTGCACAGTGACTGTCGGGGCAATGACTGGTGCTCATTAAGTGAGGGGGCATTACTGTAAATGAAACATCATGAAATGAGTGGTAACACAAACATAAATGAGTGTGTCATTATACTTAAGTTATAATCAATACCTTAGCACACAAAGTACTACATCTCACAGAATACTTTACTCCAACTACAATGATTTAACACTCAATAACAGTTACAATACAGAAAAGTACATTTTGAATTGGTGCTGTCCAAACTCCAGCTTTAAACTTCAGTAATAATTAGCTGTAATATATCTGTTGTCATTATCGGTGGTCTCCAAATGACACATTAGAGAACACATTGCATCTACTATTTATAGTTCGGTAGTCATTTATGTTCAGGTTAATTTCTCTGGATCTGGATTTGGTCCCTGTGGCGTTGTACAGTGTCTACCCACTGTGTCAGGAATGGTGACCAGGAC
>NW_023339740.1:27994714-27996645 GCF_004916995.1 Morone saxatilis | reverse complement strand
TCATACTGAATGATTCAACGATCCTGGTGGTAGTAGGTGAGCTACCAGGGTGACGTAATGTTTACTGTTGCCTGCAGTATCCGCACCAGAGAGCAACTTTTTCAGTAGACAGCTCTGGCACTGAAACGAGGCACCAACATCTGTGTTGTGATTCTGTGTATCTACTGCATCTGCAGCGTGAGAGTTTCTATTAAGCGCTGCAGTCATATTAAAACAAATGAAGCAACCCGCCTAGCATGCTAGCAGCTTCCATTATAACCTTCACAGTACCTTTTACATTAATTATTGAACAGTGCACCTCTGAGACACAGTGCATGTTTTGTAGCAAGTGCTGAACAGGTCTTCACTCTGCATGTCTTTAGCTTGTTCTGTCTGTCTGTGTTACCAGTTGGGGAGTAGTGGAGGGTTGCTTTACATTAAATTAAATATTCGTAAAATAAGCTTTACTAACCCTTTTAGCCATTCTAGTGGCAAGGCTCTAAGGAAGGTGAGGTTCTTCAGTCAGTTAGTCGTCCACTTTTGAATGTTGGATGGATTGCCACGACAGTGTGTATAGACATTCATCTGTTTTCTGTCACTTATGCAGGTCTGTGTTGTACTAGCATCAGGAGAAAAGGCAGAAAGAATTGAGTGCTCACACTCTTTCTAATATACAGTGCATTATGGGAAGTATATAAGACATACGCTATGTCTGAATGAGGTGCAGTATTTCCCAGAATATTACTCCTTTGAGATCAACACTGAATTTAGTGACCAGTCAGCAGTGTTTTCTGTAGGTTTCAATGTTAGAAAGCATATAATACAGATACAATGTTAACATGGCATTTTGTGTAAATTTGTGAACAAACTGAGACAGTTTTTTTTCTTTTAAAAACAATCAACCAAGGTGGAAATGTTATATAACTTATTTTAATGATGTTGTGCTATAAGAAGAAAGGATGAGGTACCAGCACTCCGGCTCCTGAAGATTTACTGGCTGCCTTATTTTAATTTGCTTGTGGTGCACGTGGCTACATACAGTGTCTCCTCATTAATATAGCCATAGATTAGTATAGCCATTTTTATCGTCTATCTTAACCTTTTTTCTGTCTCTGTCTCTCCAGGGAGTTTTCCCAGCCAGCTACATTCACTTGAAGAAAGCCATTGTCACCAACCGAGGGTAAGTGTACCAACCTTTAAGCACTATACTAAGCACAATTCAAAGATCCCCTCCAGACATTTAATAAGACATATATAAAAAATAGTCTGCTTTGGAACATAATGTGTGTCTGATTGTCTCTTTTCTACCAAAAAAGCTACAATTTCCTCAAAATCCTTAAAATGTCATTCTCCTCCTTCTACCTGGGAGCTAACATCCAGAATCTATGAATTGCAAAAATGTGTAAGTTTCTAACAGTTTTCTTTCTGGACTTCACGTAAAGTCCATTCTCATTGTCCTGTGCACTGCGGCAGCCTTCAAGTTTTTACTTGAACTTACTTTTTTTTACTTTATCAGACTTATATAAATATGCATACTGGGAGCAGGATTTGCCATCGTCAAATTCCGCGAATACATCATTCGGCTACAGTAAAGATCAAACATTCCAACAGGTAGCGAACAAGCAAGAAGATTTTTGACTGCGAGAAGAGGGGACTTTAAATGTGCGACCTTATCTTGCCTTTTTCACTCTCTTCTTTCTTTCATTATCCGTTTTTGTCCTTTTGTTCACGACGGATGTCAATAGCACCACATTTTAAATCAAGGATGAAGATAACTGGTAGCCTTGAGCAGCCAACAACTCACACTGTCTAAGGGGAAAGAAAGGGGAAAAAAATACCTGCGTGCTAATATTTAATTTAATTTTCAGGTAAGTATGAAAAGAAGCTTGTGAAAGGGACTTGACATCAGGTCCAAGGCAAAATGTAATGCCTAAGGGTGAATAAATTAGGCG
>NW_023339740.1:27994454-27994614 GCF_004916995.1 Morone saxatilis | reverse complement strand
TCACTGAATCAAAGGTGATTATTTCATAAATAAAGTATCCACATTCATTTATAGTATAATTATATATATTATAGGCTTTAGTATAATTCTTCTAAACAACCATGCAGTGGAAAATCAACACGGTTTCCTTCTGAATTTGTCAAATACTGCCGCTTGGTCA
>NW_023339740.1:27983686-27994410 GCF_004916995.1 Morone saxatilis | reverse complement strand
CAAAATATGACACTGTAGGTATCCAAGAAAGTTCGCATATGAAGGTGGTGGATGGCTCAAACCAACACAGGGCTTGAACCCAGGAGACCGCTTGAGATAGCAGACCCTCATTTGTTTAAGTTGTCACAGTGAGATATGGATATCTATATTTATAAGTGCAAAATGTAGGAAACGTGTTTTATTGATTTTAAACTGATCTTGTTGAGTCAGCCCAGCCAGCAACGCTGAGTTAACACAACAATGTGCAGCAACTTCCAGTTGCAACGCTGCGTCAAGTTGTCAAGATGTTGTGAAGAATGCTTTGCCAGCTGTATGCTTCTCTGCAGGATAAATACACTCTCAGAGCTGACATTTATAAATATCAGAAAGCTGCACCCCCGCACTTCAGGATCACACCCGGAGAGACAAATAAACCTGTGAACACACACACACACACGCTGCATTCATGCAGGCAGTAAGACACACAGACTCAAAGATGCAGTTACATGTCGTACAAACGCATGTGTATGAAAGGCATTTTCAAACAAACACATGCGGGTATGAGAACAGGAAGTGGAAACTCAGATTTACGCACATTAAATATCTCCGGCAGCCTAAACAAACACCTTCCTGTAAGTCCAGTGTTCCCTGAGGAAAGATTAGAAGCTTCGTTAGTTTTACTTCGCCATTTCAGTTGGACTCCTGGGGTCTTATTTTGATGCAGGTGCACATAAGGTGTGGTTACGCACTGGCAAATTGAAATATATTCCTAAGAGACAGGAAGACTTTTTTCTTCTTCTACTCCCTCTGTGGTTTGGTTTACCATGCCCTGAAGTGAGACTGTCCATCATAGAAAATTACAACATTGATCATTTAAAATTACTCATGTTTATTTCACGATGACAGAAAGTGATTGAAAAGTCTTTGGCAGGAGGTTTATGTTGATGGTTAGATGTAAAAAGTCTTTCAACGATGGTTTAAACACCAGAGACGAGGATTCACGTCCACCTTCTAATTCGTCCCTAACGTTAAACAAATGTTACAGTTTCCTAAATATGAAAAACATGCCACTGATGTATCTTCATCGTACTGATGGGGACACTATGATCATCATTTATTGAAGGTATTGTTGTGAATTATGTTTTAGAATCACTGGAATCAAACTATGTTACTGTTACACAAAAATTGAATAAAATAAGAAAATAAATATCAAATAATATACTAATATTATATATAATCTAATTATTTTTTGACTAATATCAGGTATTGATCACCACCAAAATCTTGTCAGCCTTTTGCTCCAGCACCAACAGTATCTGTTGCCCTAACGATGTAGACCTTTGTTATTGATCTTGCTGACAGTGAGAATTATAAAGATTAAAAAGAAGAATTAAAACTGGAAAACATGTAACTGACTGTTTTCTTTAAAAGAAAGGTTAAATTGTAAGAGCCCAGTGTGTATGTGTGTGTGTACTTGTTTATGCAGTGCAGTGTTGTGACAGTCAACTCACATCAAGATCATTGTGATCAAGTGACTGCTGTCCTGCATTTGACCCTGATGTCAGCATATGGACTTTGATGATACTCATCTCTGACACCATGTTTGTGCGTCTGTCTCATACACAGAGAGAGAGAGTGAATAGAAAGGGATAACAGAATTATACACCTTATTTACAGACATGTAAGAATTGTATTTTTATAGTCCACACAGACTGTAGTGTCCCCATGCTGCTTACTGCTATAGGAGTGGACAGTTAGTACTTCACATTCATTATTTACATTATATTGTACATTTCTTTGAGGCATGACAATGATCATATTTCCCTTATTTCCCCTTTGGCTACTACATCTTTATTCTTATAAACACTGTACTCGTCTTTCTTTTTCATGCTTCGATCTCTACATCTTGCCTCAGTCTTAAGTTTTGTTCCTCATTTGCTCTCTTTTTGTCCCCTCGTGTCTCCCCAACCGCCGATACAACAAAGGCAATGATTCACTGTGAGAGGGAAATCAGGAAGGTCACTTTTTGTAGTGACTATATAAGTATGGCTTTGTCAATTGTTCCCAACAATTTCCAAAGCTTATCTGCATAGAAACAATTGTGGGGCAAAGCAAATAGAAACCATCCTCCCCACTTTTATTTATGATCTTAAAATATTGCGTTAATCATTTCTCATACATTTTTTTCCTAAATGTATACAGAACCTTTTTGAAAGAAGCTATTCATATACACATGCAGTTTCATGAATACTGTGTTGTATCCATAACTCAACATATCTTGGCTTATCTACACAGAATATGTCCTGTAAAGTCCACAGAATTGCATCTGAACATTTTCATTTTCTTTTATTTGTAGCAAATTAAAGTGGAAGTTCAAAAAGGCAGGCCTCTCTTACTTAAGCTGCGTCTTTCAGCTTTGTTTTTTTTCTTCACCTTTTGTAAATGTCCAGTTTACAGTTCAGCCTTCCTTTTGAAAGGCCGTATCAAGAGCTAGTGTTGGGTTTTTCTGTTCTGTATGTATCTTGATGACAGCGTGTCAGTGGCAAAACAAACTTTTTTGGGACCTTCCTATCATTAGCTTATGTTGTGGCCATATATCCCTTTTATCAAATATTTTGTGACTGTGAAAGAAATTTAAAAATGGTTTTGGTCAGTTTTAATTGTTTCTTCTAGTGCGACATCCACTGGCAAGGGACTTTTGTATAATTGACATTGTTTCACTCACAAATCCAGTCATGTGATTTATGGCCTTTTTATTATTTTGTGTGCATTACAGTTAGACCTTTCAATGATACTGTAGAAACAGGGAGGTTATACATGGTGGACCCTCCGTAGATAAAAACGGCTCATTACAAGGTAACAAAAGCCCAACAATTCTTATTTTCAGCTGATTATACACTAATGAAATCATACATATGAATATTATATTTCCTTTCTGCCAATAGAGTCCCAGTGGACCTTTAAAAGTTGAGACCTTTTTTGGAGAGTGCGGTTGATTAACTCCATAGCTGAGGTCGGCCCATAACAGTTGTCTTTGTTCTAACGTCAGATTCTGTGGCTCCATCTTTGATGCTCTCTAACGAGAGTAAACATGTGTGAGCTCTTTTTGTGCTGGCATGCTGAGACCTCTAATGAGCGCAGTCCAGCTACAGACATCGACTGATCCAACATTTAGATTCAGTTTAGTTTGTGAATCAGTTCGACTCATTTACTTTAAAGTGAAGTTCAAATGAAAGATTGATTTCGTGAATCGTGAATCATCTCATCAGTAGTTTAGGAACTGGCCAAGTAAAAAAGAAGAACTTCCTCTTCACATCATCCCTTTTACCAACAAAACATTAAAACTGGGCAAACACATTCAAAACCAGAAACAAATTGCTTCACTAAACGTTGTCGTCACGCCATTATGCTATTAAATTACTGGTCTTTGGAATCAGTATTTCAAAGACTATGTCATACTAGTAAAATCATTTGGAAAGGTCTAACTGTAATGACACAAAAATCAATAAAAGGCCATAAATCACATGGACTGGATTTGTGGTGAAACAATTGTCAATTATACAAAGTCCCTTGCCAGTGGGATGTCGCACTAGAAGAAACAAAATTAAAACTGGACCAAAACCATTTTTTAAAATTCTTTTCACAGTCACCAAAATATTTGAGATAAAAGGGATATATGGCCACAACATAAGCTAATGATAGGAAGGTCCCAAAAAAGTTTGTTTTGCCACTGACACGCTGTCATCAAGATAACCTTTTGTTTAACCAGATATAGCCATAAAAAGGCACACCACCAGACGCCACAGACAAAACAGGTAATTTTACCTCACAGACCATCATAACATTGTATAACTTCAAAAAACTGGAAACTAACCAAAACCATCTTTGTTAGTCTTTCAACTGTTCCAACAATCACTAAACTCTGGTTTGGTGGAAAAATATATCCATAAATCACTGATGTAGATGAGAAAAACAGCAGTTTCAGTCGCTCTACTCAGCTGCACACAGAGCAGACCGGCTATGTGACGCCATGACTCCACTACATCTTTACACAGAAGATTGTTGTTTGTTGCTATATTTGTGTTTTACATCTCATATAGCCTTTAAAGCAATCAAGAGACGGAATAATAATTGGCTTTAAGGTTTAAGCAGCTGTGGGCTTTAATTATTTTCTTCACAAAGTAAACACAAGAAAGTTCCCAAAAATCTTCTTGAAAAGAGACAGTGAGTGTGTTTAATTCATAGAGAATTACAGATGGACATGAAGAGACTGTTGGGGTGCACAAGATAGAAATATTAGAATGGAGCAAAAGTGGCTTCAGAGTGATGGACAAGAGAAATGTCAGTAAGATGCTCAGAGAGAGGTGAGAGAGGAGAGGATCAGTGTATGGTTGGAATAAATATGGACACATAAAACAAAGAAAGACTAGATGAGAGAGAGGTCAGGTAAGGTGACAGTGGAAGCAGAATAAAAGCTGAGACATAAGAATGCAGAGGGGGTAAATAAAGAGGGTAGAAGAGGGACGACGAGGAGGAAACAAGAGTAGGGAGAGATGGGAGAAAACTAGAGAAGAGGAAATGGAAGAAAGAAGTAAGGTGGAAAAAAGAGTAGATGAAGGAGGGGAGAGGAAAGAAAGGAATAAAATGAAAGGGAACAAGCTGGGATAGGAAAAAAGTGTAGAGAAGAAACTGAGAGGAATGATGGGAATGTGCCAGAATAAAGAGAGAACTTTACTAGGAACAGAAGGAGGGAGGGAGAAGGAGAGGAAGATTAGATTGAGTGAAAAGTAGAACAGAGGAGAAGAGGAGGAGAAGTGTCTGAGATACAAGTGTAACTAATGTGGGTGAAATCACCAGGCGCCCGCCAGCTACGGCTCAGCTGGGAGATCAGCTAATCTAGCACAGGCTTTTATTAATTAATCAGTTATGAGACAGAGAGAGGGAGGGAGAGAGAGAGAAAGGAAGGAATACGTTAGCAAAAACCAAGAGTCAGGGAGGGAAGAGAGGTGGCATGGGAGGAGAGGGAGAATAAAGGAGTGCATGTGAGACAGAGAGAGGTGCTCTAATATTCCTGACTCCAGGGCTGAGACAGTGACTCAGCTTTCGATTTTAGCAAACAACTCCCCTATGTTCAAAATTATGTATAAGGGAGAGAGGGAAGGAAGGGGGGAGTTAGCGCACAAGGATTTTTTTAAGTCAGTGAGGTGAACAGTAACAGTGCAAACTCACCGTGGTGGAGGTTGTGTAAGGGTCCTTCTGTTTATAGGTGTTTGCATGAACATCACAAAAGACACTTTTCTTTCTCGGATATTCTAGACATTAAACACATCATGAGGTAAAAGCAACATACTGTATGTTCTGTTCTGTTAACATTTGGAAGTATAGTAATAGTGTGTGCATATTAATCTGAATCTGAATATTACAGTAGTGGAAGAAGTATTTAGATTTTTTACTTAAGTAAAAGTATCAATAACTATTTATTCTGTTACAAGTAAAAATCCTGCATTCTAACTTTTACCTAGACCAGTGTGAAGGATTTGGATTTGAGAGACCACTTCTGATAAAAAAGACCTTTTAGCTGGAATAAAACACTGGAAATGTGATACATTTGCCAATATTTTATCACATGAGCTGAACTAATGGCAGTTAATGGACCTTTCCCGTGGAGGACAGTGTGACTTGTCAAACACAGGTGTAACTAATAGCTGCATTTCTTTCCGCCGTGCTGGTACTGTGCATACTGTTTCACTTCCATTAGCTACACACGTGCTTTTTCCTGCTGAAGTAACTTAAAATGTCTGCCATGAAAAAAAGTTAACTTAGCTGCCCAGTCAGCCCTTTTCCCTCTGCTAATATATTATTTCTCTTGAGGTCAATTGAACACAATCAACCCTTTGTTTCTTTGGCAAGTGTCAGTGTTATGATAGTAATGAGGGGTGATCTGAGGAATGTGTGTATGAGGTGCAGGTGGAATCACAACCATGTTTTGTGAGTTATTGAATGTGTACAAATGTCCCAGTTACATCCAGTCCAACATGATAAATCTCTGTGAACATTTGTGATAATTAATTACACATTACACAATTATGACATTTTTCCAAACAGACAGGCTGGCTGTCTATCTCTCTGCTGTCACAGATCACTGATTTACATTGTGGGTAGATGTGTGCAGGCCGTTCCACGTCTGTTACTCTGACATGCCTAAACACAAATCACTTTAATTCACCATTGTTGAAGCCTAACTGTATGTAACGCAACACAATAGACCAAGGTCAACGGTTTACTGGGTCTCTCTCTCTATTTCTGTTCACTGCTTACTGTTGAATTTAGTCTGTGGTGGACATTGTTGCTCTTTGTGTAGAGTGTTTAATGTGCTTTACTTTAATAAACAGTCATTAAAATCATGACTGTGAATCAAACGTGTGTGCGTTTTCTGTCTTACCCCTGTACAGGCCGCATGAGACTGTGGTGCCTCTGGAAGACCCCATTGTTACTGAGGTGACGTCAACGCTACAGGAATGGGCTCTACTATGGAAGCAGCTCTACGTGGTAAGCCTCACACAATATTTGTCTTTAAGTACGTCATGGAACTGCAGTTTTGCTACATCATGCACTGAGGCAAGGGAGCCAAGCACAACAGACTGAGTAATGCAAAGGCAAAAACATAACCAGTCATGCTAAACATAGGTAATTAATTATGCTTATTAATGCTTTAATGAGAAAATCTGTCAACCTGCTTGTCTACATAAGTCTGGTGTTACTATGAGTTATTATAAATAATGAAGTTACAGTCGTAGTATGGTACACCTCTTCATTCATACATTTATACTGAAGGTTCAACATAAACTAATCAGCTCAAAAAGGAAACAAGTCTTATACATTGTGAAGTTTTAGAATTATTTTAACCCGCACAACAAGTTTCCCACCAATAACTGAAACTGCATATAGTTAAAGTTAAAGTTAAACAATCTGTTTACATTATAGCATGGTAACTTACACTGCACAGATATATCCTGCTGATACTCCTGGATCTTCAGTGCTCTTCCTGGAATCATCAGTTGTTGAATCAGCCACGTAGCCGACATTCTCTGACCCTCGGCACTTACAGAGGCCAGTTCACACCGAGGTTCCGATAAAAGTGAAAATAAATCCACTTAAACACAATATTGATTGAATGCTGGGTAAACAAGAGGAAAGAAACCAAGAAAAAATAAACAAACAAGTTCTGGATTGCATACTGTTTGATTGTGTTATGGCTCAGGCCATGGGAACAGACATAACTATCACAACTCTTAGGGAAAGAGATGTGTGACAGCCAGTTTAGTGGGAGGGTTTTAAACTGTTAAAGAAAGATCATAAGATCCAAAATTAAGTTAGATTTTTTGGTAAACCCTTAGAAGAATATTTGATCTTTTCCAGCCTGAGGAAGAGTATCAAATCACTTTAGGTGGGTGAGAAAATGTCCACTCCAATAGGATCCTTCTCCTGGCTGTAAGGGAGGCAAAAGCAATTGCATCTTTTTTGCTATTTGTCAGAGATATGTTGTCAGCTAGGACCCCAAAGACGGCTTTCTTGACTGTAGGTTGTAGATCAATAATAAACACCTCAGACAGGGTTCGCAGCACAGAAAGCCCAGAGCGCTGCTAGTTTAGAGCAGCGCCAGAACATGTGAGCTGCCTCTGCAGTGTAACATCTGTCATCATATATCACTCGAATGCAGTTTAGATAGTCTGGCCTTACAGAAATGCATACAGTGTAAGACTTTGAAATGTAGTCTAGAGTTAGTTTACTTATAAGAAATACAAACTAGAGCCTATATTCAGTGGATATGGGGTGTGGGGTGTGGGGAGATGGTCTTTGAAACATTAAGACTTCGCATTCATGCCAGTTACTTGGTTGAACCTGGTTGTTAAAAGGAAGTCATCTTTTCCTTCCAATTTGGCTGCACTGTAGTGGTAATCTTCATAAATTTATGAGCCTTTCTACTGGTAGGATGTTTTTGACAATCAGATGCAGACTTTGTGTAAATGGATCTGTAAAGTTTCAAAAGAACTTTATAGTTTGCTCAGTTACTGTAGCCTCACTGGTTCTTGCTGGCGTGTGGTGTTTCCACTCACACACTAAGATTTAGACAGAGACGGCTGAGATGTTTTGCACAAATGGAAAAAAAAACACTGATTCCTTTGCTCTCAGTCTCCCCTCAGATATGTAAAGTATCTCACATTTGCTTCAAGCGTTCATTTCTTAAGTTCATGCTGAGAGACTGGCAGCATTATGTCTCTACTCCTCACACAGAATGATGCCATTAAGTTTGTTTTTACTTTGCACTTCAAGCTGTGTGTGTGTGTCTGTGTGTCTGTGTGTGTGTTTTGCAGTTTATTCCAGTGTCAGAGATGCCCTTTAACACTTTCAGACAGCCTGGTAAAGAGCGGAAAATGTACCACAGGTTGTGTGTTTCTATCTTTCTGTCTATGTTTTGTTTGCAGGTTTTTTTTAACAGTTTAAACCTCCGGGTCTTCACCTTTTCTTTTCCTTTTCACTGTGTTTTATTGAGTTGAGCCTGTCGACCATAAAAAAAATAAATAAAGAAATTTAGTTTCCTTACCAGCTGAACAGTGGTGCACTTTATTTACATTTAAAATGTACTATATTATACACTTGTGCAAGTTAAAATGTTATTTTGCTCATTAGCTTATCATTTATATACACGCATTCTTCATTTATTAAAACAAATAATCACCATTATTGTGTGAACTCAGGGTCATCTACTTCACTGGTTCCCAACACTTGGGGTCACCAAAGCTTCACAGGGATTGTGAGGCCGTCTTGATTTTAGGCGTGTAAGAATTATTCATTAATTAGAATATTATTTTTAAGTTTAAATTATTATTTAGTATTTATAAAGGATAAGGACACATGAATACAAGCTATATTCACTGAGCCTGCACTCTCTGAAAAACAGCCTCATCCTGTGTTAGAAAAGTTAAAACAACCAAAGAGCTAATCGAAAAATGAGAAGAAAACACACCACACAGTCTATTAAATATGTATGATTGCTAAAAAGTTAAGAATACATAATACAGACAGGGAATTGTATAAAAGGTTCCTAAAATATTAGGAAAACTCATCACAGGAAATAATCTTAAATTTAAAATGTTTACACAGCAGTAATGTGGAGTTATTACATCCTCTACAAAAACCTCTTGTTGTCTTCATGAGTTCAGGCCCTCAAGAAGAGATTAAATCTACTTCTTTGGGACTCGAGCTGAAAATGATTTTAGCAGTAAGTGATAATACTGATCTTTGATTGTAAAGGACATAATAGAAGAGCTTACAGTCAGACTGTGTGAAGATGTGGAGGCTGAAAGTTACTCTGACCTGTCTGTCACTCAGATTTGTGGTGTTACTGTCTGTCTCTCTCTTACAGGCTTTTATTACTCTCTCTACCTGCTCTGTCCATAATTTCTTACCTTTATTAGTTCTCTGTGGGTATTCATTTGTACTGTATGCCATCTGTCTGTGTATTTGCCTTTTTATCTTAAAGCTCTTGAGTTATTGTCTGTCACTATATATGCTTTTATTGGATATCCATCTATATGTAAATGTATAGAGAGATAACTATTGTGTGATTTAAATCTAAATCCGTCTCTGTCCTCATTTTGCTGTCTGTTGTCTCTGATGGTTCTCATATTCCGCCTGTCCTGCCAGTCTTCTGTTGTTGCTCTCTGTGTTTTTATTCAGAGTTAACAGACTCTTGTCTCTGCTCTCTGCCACAGTTGAAAGACAAAACCGTCTTTGTGAGGTTCTGCACGACAGATTTTCCATTTCCATCCTGACAGACCTTACATTAGTGTGTGTGTGTATGTGCGTGTGTGTGTGTGTGTGTGTGTGTGTGTGTGTGTGTTTTGTCACTGAAAAAGCAAATGTGCTCCTATTTACTGTTACTGTATCCAGCAATGAGAAATGATCATGTTTTGCGTGGATGGATGAAGGGGTAGATAGAGGGGTAGATGGAGTGATGTACATGCATAAGGAATGAATGACTTACATTTTGCAACACAGTGTGCTTTTGGATAGTACATGTGTATGTTAATAAGAAATAATAGCACAATAAACTAACAATGAGAAGAAGAGACAGAGGGATGAAAGAAGCTGATATAATACAGTTTTAAACAGATGCAACAAGTATTATATGAGCACTGTGGAGTCAGATAAGCAGCAGCTCCAAGTGATCTTCTCGTCTGTTAGAAGATTTTTTCATGTGATATCAAGCAAATGCTTAAAAAATATGTGTCATAATTTAGATTTCTATGATTATATCTGTGTTGTTGAAAGCAAATCTCAAGGAAATATTTTTGCTATGAGGCGGCTAAACTTCTCCCTCGTAGCAAATGAGGTGATGAGAGTTCACCTGTTGTCTATCTCCACTGTCCTTGTGCTTAAATTCAAACGGTTAATCATCAAAATTGGTTGTTCTATGATTCACAAGTTTCATGTTGCATAGCTTGCACTGCACGTTCATTTCTTCAAGTTTTTTTAATATATACTTCCAAACATCACTTTCATGGCTGGTCTTTCATGTGTAACTGAAAGCGTTGAATGAACACTGACAACCAAACGAGTACTTGAGTATTTAGGGTCATCCATACTTAATTACCACACTCCCTGTCAGTGAATCACACAAATGCAGGAATGGATGCACACAACATGCAAAAAGTCCAGCCCTCTCTCTCTCTCTCTCTCTC
>NW_023339740.1:27983433-27983633 GCF_004916995.1 Morone saxatilis | reverse complement strand
ACACACACACACACAGTAGGTTTAACACATATAACGTGTGTGCATCGTGCAGTGACACATGGATGAACTCGCAGTGTACAGACACACAGTGACGTGCTGAATTCTCAGTAAAAGGATGTTCGGAGGCACTGAGGCCCTGCAGAGGTGACAAAAGCAGCAGAGCAGAAAGGCAGAGTGACATTCTCTCTCTCTTTCTCTCT
>NW_023339740.1:27983185-27983343 GCF_004916995.1 Morone saxatilis | reverse complement strand
CACACACACACACACACACAGGTACACAACGTACAGTCCATATGTGTCCTTCACTGTGGTAAAGAAAGCTATTGATGTAGTTACATCTTTATCTTTCACTGTCTTTTTTTAGTGAACACACAGATCCTCAGTTTTGTGCTCTCTCTCTTTCTCTCTCT
>NW_023339740.1:27980090-27983076 GCF_004916995.1 Morone saxatilis | reverse complement strand
TGAGAGTGTGTTTGTGTGTGTGAGAGAGAGTGTTTGTGAGAGTGTGTAACGTGTAGTATAAAAAAGAATTTGAGAAAGAAAAACTGTTAGGAAGAGTGAATGCCTGAAAGCAAGTGAGAAAGAAATGACCGGGAGAGAGTAGAGGAGAGAGAAAGAAAGGGAGAGTATGTGAGGGAACTCCTTCCCTCACATACTCTCCCTTAGATAACGGACACAGTGAGCAACAGAGAGTAAAAGGGGCAGAAAGAAATGATAGATATTATAGACTGAAATTATAGCAAAGAAAAGAAAAACTATTGCACTATAAAAGCTGTGATGCTTCTGACAAGTGGAAGAGACAGAGCAACACTTCCTGCTACACTGCAACCTGCAGACAGACAGAAGACCCAAAATAATTATTAGAAATATAACCAAGATACCAAGAATTCAACACACTCACAGCAAAACAGCAAAACATCTCAGAACATTCTCCCAACGAGGGAGATTATTAGCATTTTATCTCTTTTATTTTATGGTTCTCACTATATTCATTCAATTTAATTGGTTAACTATATTTAAAAATATCATAAATATTCTTTTGTTTTTTTTATGATTTTGGGTGCTAGCGGTGTGGTTTTAGGGATGGCAATGTTGGTTTGATCCAGAAATATCTCGACAAATATTGGACTGCCATGACATTTGGTTCACACATTCGTCCTCCTCAGCATGAATTATAATCATTACAGTCTGTGATTTCCTGACCTTTCCTCCAACGCTACCAACACTTCAAAATGTTTTTCTAATACTTTGGTTTATGACCAAATACCTGAAAACTAATGGCATCCATCAACTTAGCTGTACTTTGAGTTAGTAAATGTTAGTATGCTAACAATAATATAGTCAACCTGACAAACAATATATCTACCTAACATCAGCATGTGTGATCTCAGTGTGAACAGTCATATCAGGATACATCACTCTAGATCAACATTCATCATGCAGGTCACTTCAGGACTGTGACCTGTTCACGCTGGAATCTGATATGGGTCACATTTAACAAATAATGAAACAACAATAACACAATAAAACAACCAAGGAAAAAAATATAAAAATCAGATATGAGCAATAAATCAGTACAGAGCATTAAGGTTTGCAGTGTGAACTTAGCTTTAGTCGTAAGGCAGTAACCATAGTGTCATTAATATCCTTAATATACCCCTAATATTCAGATATGCTCAAAATGTCCCCTTCAATATATCGATATAAAAAATATAAAAAAGAACAAAAAATGCTACGAAATGCAAAATAACCATTATTAGCAATCATTAGCAAAAAAATATAGTCAAATAACTATTATATATATAATACTATAAATCAAATTATAACCCTTTATAATATTATGGTGTACTCCAGTTCTGATGGTTTGTCCAAGTGGTGTTGCTACGGCCTTGCTTAGTTTTATTTTCACCATTCTATGTCGTATGGTAATTGTATAGTGTATATTTCTTACATTCTTATCATTATACTGACATTGTTAGCGTTTCACAATTCTCCACAATACCCTGCTACTTTATTACACCAATGCCAATTAGGCAAATTTAGATATGAAAAAATGAGGAGATAAGGAGGGAGAAAGTGTATAGGCTGATAAAGGAAGAGAGTGTATAAGAAAGGTGGAGTGTGCAAGAATTTAGATAGAGAGAGGGAGAAAAACCCACATCACATGGGCTGGAACTATATCTCCTCCAAGCTACAGTGCTCTGATTAGGCTCTCTGTTGTGCACTTTTCTTTTCTCTCTTTCTTTTTCTCCATCTCTTTCTCTCTCCATCTATCTCAGCCCATCTTTCGTTTTCTTCCTCTGCCTCTTCCTTCTCCTACATTGTTCTGTTTCTCATTCTCTAATTTTCTCCCTCTCCACTCTCTTACATGCTGATGTCAGAGTAGATAAGATTGCATGTGTATTTCTGTGCATGTGAATTTCTGTGTGTGCATGTATGTGTGTGTGTGTGTGTGTGTGTGTGTGGGTTTCTATGTAGGCGGGATAGTGATGTGATGTGTGAACAGGAAGGAGGGAGGAGAGGGAGTGGTGACAAGCGAACAATGATGGAGGGATGTGAAGACAGGGATAAACGCAGAGGGAGACATGTTTGTGTGTGTATGTGTGTGTGTGTGTGCATGTGTGTGTGCATGTGACAAATAGAGGGGAATGACAGAAAGACATCCAGTAGGAGGAGGCCCTGTCCAGTTCTTTTAGCTTTCTATAGCTGTACACAAAGCCAAGTAAATGCAAACAGACACACAATAGAGTTCAGAGCTGAAATGCACAGCATGTACATCAATTCATCATTCAGTTAGTGAAGTTTCAACAACCCAGCGTGTGAAGTTCTTTGACATTTTCATAGAAAATACAGTTGCTTTTATCATCATTATGATTTAATGCAGCAGTGATTCAACCTTTGGCTATATCTTCTTCACTTTACATGTTAGTTTAATGTTGGTATTTTGAATAAATCTCAGATGCATCAGACGCACATCAGGGTTTTATTTTTTCTGACAGGAGGATACACCGCTAGAGCGAACATACAAAACATCATCAACAAAGAAAAAATGTCATACTGCAAAAACTAAAACACAAAAGAAGAGAAAAACAAACTCTAGGATCATCACTTTCAAAGACGACCTCCCAGTTACTAAACCAAGTCGAGGTTGCAGCACATTCACAGATTGAGTTCGTCATTAATAAAGCTGCATGTAAAGTGAACAGAAGATGCTGTAGGTTAAAGCTCTTAAAAAGCTATTTAAAAAAAGAGAATCAGGACATTAAATCACAGTTACAGGTCACGGAAAATGTATTCACCAAACCTTTTAGAGCTGAGCTAAACACACACACACACACAGGCAAGCACAAAGCATTCAGTGTAAGACATTGTAGAAAAGGCAATAGAGGCAAATCATTGTTACATTGTCTTTACTCTCTTTGGTTGTCCATCAAAATCAGATGACGAC
>NW_023339740.1:27976849-27980044 GCF_004916995.1 Morone saxatilis | reverse complement strand
AACAGTGAGTTCTCTGATGGCTGAACAGTCCTAACCTGGACCCACAAGCTCTATTGCAGGTGTGGAATGTATATGTGTCGGTGGTAGTGGTGGCAACCATGGCTGTATTTCTCCTGGCTCTCTTCTGCTGTTTTCTGGTTGTCCTCTGCATCTCCAGTGTACAAACCCCCATCCCTACACAGCTGTCACCAAGAGGTAAGGTCAGCAGCCACCTCCTCCAGGTCATTGGGTCTGATCTGGCACTTCCTTAAGGCGTTCTTTATCTGATCCTTGTAGCGTTTCTTCTTCCTCCAGCTGAGTGTTGACCGCGATGTAGCTGGCCGTATATGGCTCTGCAGGGTAGGCGTCACAGGGGCATGTTTATCGCGTGCCGGGCCACTGCAGCTGGCGCTGGGTGACCGTGGCCTCAATACTTCTGTATTTGGTTTTAGTGTATTTCAGTGTGAGTCACGCGATCACGCCAAGTTATTCCAAGAATGTGCTGGAGACAGCCTATGAGAAAGCGCTCCATGGACTTAATGTGACGGCTGTAGTTTACCCAATCTTCATGGAGGAGGGTGGTGACACAAATGGCTTGGTATACAATGACCTTTGTAGAGGGATGTCGGTTCTGAAAGTCTCCCAAAGGCACCTGATGCCTTTTTGATGCAGTTGTGGATATCGTTGCCCATGCTGCTATGCTCAGTGAGAATGCTCCCCAGATATTTGAAAGATGGGACTAGATGACAGGTGTTAATCACCAGCAGTGAAGGCAGGTACAGTCATGGGACACGTACTCAAATGGCAGACCACTTCGGTCTTGGTGGTGTTGTCGTCCTGCTGTACGTCCTCACCACCACAGCACTTTACATTGGAATTAATGTACTTGCTTATGGAGCCTGATCACATCGTGCTTTATTCAGAAATGAAAGCTTTCGAGATGTTTACAAAAAATCATGCATCATTAGAACTCACAGCTGCAGCAGCAAGTGAATGTGATCCTATAATCTCACTAAAATCTCTACAACAGGGGCCAGATGGCAGACATGCTGAGATAAATTAGAAGGAAGGATGGAAAAAGCTGCAGCAGAGAGACATAAAGACAGAGGAGACCTGAGAGTGAGGCTGAAAGATTTCCCCATTGAATCGTTTAACAATATTTGAATAATTTGGAGTCAGGAAGCTGAAAACAGAGGATACAGAGAGACAGAAAGACCAAATTCAAGATTAATTAGATAATCGAGATGAGGAAATGGCTAAAACAGAAAGAGATACTGAGTCCTTCAATCAAAAGAAAATAGCGGCAGATACTTTGCTATGCTCTTTGGGATGTGGCATCCAAAATAAAATAAAAAAACACCTCGGCTTAAACCCACACTCAAATATTGATGATTAAAAGAAATGAAAGATGTTTTTAGTTGATGCTTTGCTCTGTGATTTAATGGAGATTCTTCATTTGACTGCCTGGGTCCAGATTGTAATGTCTGGAGATAATTGGTGTGTGGTTGGCAAGGTTGTTTAAGGATGAAGCTTTGTAGTATGTCGCGTAATGAAGACTTCAAAATATCTTTATGTTGGTTTCTGTCTACTCAGTGTGTGCGCGTCTTGATTGTAACTGGACGGAAATTATGTGAATATTTAACTTTTCCTTTAGAGATTCTGTTCTTTATAGTGAGGGATGTAATGTGGATCCTTTACAGTCACTATGGAGGTTTCGCAGCTCAGCCAGTATTAGCAACCCTATCCTAGAAATGATGTTTATATACGACTAATAGGCTTTTTCACAGCAGACGTTTTGACTTAGCTGGAATAACATTAATAATGCCTCAGTTCCTGGGTCCCAGTAAGTTACCAGGAATGCTGTTATTTAATACAGGGGTTCCCAATGTTTGAAGATGCCATGAATATTCAGGTGATTATACACTAATGAAAACATACCTATAAAGGTTATACTTCTTTTCCTCATAAATATTAAACACTGGACCTTTAATGCAGTCCGATACAGCAGATCTGCCACACATTCTGCATTTAGGAGGATTATAATGTTCAGTTTGTTGAAAAAGGTGTTAATTCAATATCTTTATTATAGTGGTCATAGATTGGTAGATGAGGTTCTACTGGACTGTTTTATATTAAATATTTTTAATATACTTCAACCCTCGTGTTTTCTGTCGATATCAACATATGGATACCTTAAAATAAATGCATATCAAGAATACTATTAATATCTTTAAATTATGATATCTGCACAGTTCTAGTCGTTGTAATCCACAGTGACTGTCTGAAGCAAACTTGTGATGGATTTTTGACAAAATATTAATTCAACTTAATTCCACATATATGACCACAGACTCTGTCAGTGTTACTACATGTCTGTATACGACAGTGTGCTGTCTGATCTGTCTTCTCCGCTCCAGGCCTGTGTTGTCATTTGCTGTATAGTTTGACTGACAGCTCTGTGTAGTGAAACTAACATCGAAGTGTTAAAACGCCACCTCTGGTTTTGGCCTTTGACACACATCTCTCTGTGTCTGTCTCTCACACTGTGCATCTGTTCATTCTGATAAAATGTGGAGTGCTGGATTGGAGGTTTACTGCAAGCCTCCTATCCTTAAAGCAGATCAGTCTCTGTGTGTTTACAGCGCTGAAACCACTGGTTGGAAACACATGTTGTAAACAGGTATGTTTGCCCACAACCTGCCATCATCAACCTAATTATAGAGGTAGCGTTCAAGCAGACATTCAATCACACAGCTCATCAAGCAGTCAGTAAGTGGCATGTTGTCAGATTGACAGGTGCCTATTGAGAAAAAAAGGGTCAATAAGTGTTAATCAGTGTTGCTGTTAATCAATGCTACTGTGGCCAGACGGGAAAAGTAACTGATCTTCTTTCCTTAAGCTATTCTCAGAGATAACCGTACCAAGCTATTAAGTCTCTACCACGAACATTTCTGGTTTGTTATACTTTTCATTTGTTTAAACTTTGTTTTGCAAGAACATACAAATATGCCATCACTGCATTTATAAAAAGTAAAAAAGTAAATATTCCTTTTATAGAAAGTCATTATAAAACATATAATTGACATGTTTACGGAAACCCTAAAGGGCCATGCATTCATACATTTTATTTCCTCTGTTTTCCCGTGATAACGAGTTAATTTTCTCGAGATCTCGAGATAACGAAACTTTGTTTTCCCGAGATAACGATATAATTAA
>NW_023339740.1:27976454-27976827 GCF_004916995.1 Morone saxatilis | reverse complement strand
GATAACTGTGGTCAAGCCAGCCGTCACTCCGATCTCCGTGGTCGAATCGGCCTCACTTAAATTTCAAGTGTTATTTATATATATATATATATATATATATAGTGTTATATTCTTAGCATTATGGTAAACGTGGAGAAACAGTGTATTCACGTCCGGTTTTCAAAATAAAGGTATTAAAAACAGTAAGCTATAATTCGAAACTACATTTAAAATAAAATGTTGTATTAAAGTGTTTCATGTGCCCATGATGAATAAAAAAAAACATACGTATTATCAATTTTTTTACTGCACCAATGTGGAGAAATGCCAAAATAAAAGTCCCATATTTATACCTCCAGATTGCATATTTTCTTATATTTGAGCTACTGTAAAA
>NW_023339740.1:27956625-27976354 GCF_004916995.1 Morone saxatilis | reverse complement strand
CACAATTCAGAGATCTCAGAGAACTCACAATCCATCAAATCAAAAGAAGACTTAAGATGATCAATTATATCGCACTTAACTGCCGGCAGTGAACCATAGATCATCAAAAGTCTAGAGACAAAACAAATTAGGTATCATTACACTTCAAAGCCGGACCGTCCCAAGTTATAAACAAGTCGAGTTGCAGCAACATCACTAAGATTGAGTATCAGTCATTAATTAAGACGGGCTGCAATAGTAAGTGAAGCAGAAAGATGGCTGTAAGGTAAAGCCTCTTAAAAGAATAATTTTAAAAAAAGAGAATCAGGAACACTTAAAAATCACCAGTTAGCAGGGGTCACGTGAAAATATGTATTCACCGAAACCTTTTTAGAGCTGAGCTAAACACGACACACACACAGCACCTACGCACCCACACAACAGCAACACACCCACACACAGCAGGCAAGCAACAAAGCATTCGAGTGTAGACTATTGTATATGAAAAGGCAATAGAGGCCAAAATCATTGTTTACTATTGTCTTTTTACTTCCTTTGGATTTGTTCCCATTCAATTACCAAGAATGACGACGTTCCATTAAGTGGTTCTTCTGATTGCTTTGAACAGTGCCTAACTGGAAAGCCACCTTATGCCCAGTGGTGGAAATTGTAATATTGTCGGTGGTAGTTGGTTGGCCAACAGGCCTGTAATTTCTTCTGGCTCTCTTCTGCGTTTTTTCTTGGTTTCGATGCCTCTTTCTATCTCCCATTGTACGAACCTAAGCCCATGGCCATTTACAGGCAGCCTTGTCACCAAGAGGTTGGTATAGCAAAAGCACCCTCCAGGCCCATTGGGTCCTGATGCGTTGGCACGCTCCTTATAAAGAGGCGTCCTTGTCTTGATTCGTTGCCAGTAGAGAGTGCAGTGTTTTTCTAGCTATGCTTCGCTTTGCTGCTATCAGCAGCACTAAATCGACAATTTTCGTGTAACATTTTGGTTTATCTCCGATTCAAGATCGTTTTTGTGTATACGTCCTGTTAAATACCTAAGGATCCATGGTATACCTTGCTGGGTGTATTGATAATGTGAAGTTGTATCAAAAGTGGGTGGCTGGCAAGCAAGTGTTTTTAGCTGTATCCTTCTAAATCATGAGAACAAGAGCTGTCCACTTTGCAGGTACCCAAAATTATGATAGGAACTTGTGTGCTTCTTGGCATTTGCTCGCCGACACGATGGTGGCAGTAATAGAGTGGCTGATTTAAGTAATGTTTTTTGTCCATCATCATTGGAGCGCAATGAAACCACTTTTAATGTAACATATTGTTATTATCTTTTAGATATGTATTTAAGGTGTGTGAATTTCAGTTGTTGGAATCTCTATAGCGCGTATACTTGCTCCATATATTTTAATTAACACTTCTTCCAGATGTAGTGTCTCTCTTGAAAAACCCGCCCTAAGGATTGGAAAAGAGCCTCATGGATCTAGAATGTGACGCTGTAGTTTTACCCCCAATTCTTCATGAGGAGGGTGGTGAGACATGGCTTGGGGGGTAACAATGAACCTTTGTAAGGGAATGGTCTTCTCGTGAATAGAATCTCCAAAGCCACCCCTGAATGCCCCTTTTTGAATGCAGTATGTGGATTAATGATGCCCTCAGGCTTCGCTGTCACGATATGCTTACCATTGAAAATGACTTGAAGCAATCATACAGAATAATTTTAGAAAGTATGAGTGAGACTGAGAAAACATAGTTGTTAAATCTACAGCAAAGTTGGAAGGCAAGGTTTTTACAAGTTCAAATTAGGGCATCGATACCAATTTGGCAAGAACCACTTTCGGTTCTTGATGGTGTTGGTAGTCTCACTGTAGTCCTTCAACCACATACAGACGCATACATTATAGGGAAATTAATGTACTTAATATCCTTATGGAGCCTGAATTTCACAACGACTGCTGTAAATTTTTAAGTGAAGAGCCTCGAAAAATCGAGCCAAAAAAAAGACGGATGATCTCCCAGAAGTGGTACGGCTGTGCTTAAGACCAGCAAGATGCTACCCATTACAATTATCAACCAGACTCATCTAACAGCCTGCCAAGCACATATGTAAATCGTGAAATCCTATAAATCTCCAAACTAATCTTCACAAAGGGGCCCCAGAATGGCAGACATCCTGAAAATAAATTAAAGCGAAGGATGGAAAAAAGCCTCAAGCAGAGAGAACATTAAAGACCGGAAGAAGACCCTTGAAGGAGTTGAGCTTGAAAATTTCCCTTGAATCTTTAACATATTGAATTAAATTTTGGAAGTCGGAAGTGAAAAAAGAGGTAAACAGAGAGACAAAAGGACCAAATCCAGTTAATGAATAATCGAGATGAAATCGAGAACCATCTCAGAAATTGGAAAAATACAGTAAGAGAATAACTGAAAGTTTCCTCAATCAAAAGAAATACGGTGGCTATACTCTCTGGGACATTACGAAAAGTTGTGCGGTTGATTCCAAAATAAAATCGAGAATCAATCGAGAAACAATTCTAACTCATGGTTAATCACCGGACACACAAACTCAACGAGATAGTAAGAGAATTAAAATATGTAAATATGAATGGGAACTTTGGCCTCTTTAGGGTTTATGCCGTAAACAGCGCTCAATTGTTTTCTGAGGAATTATTTATGTGGTGAGATTTATAATCTGACCATTTTTCGTACTTAGAATATGGAGGAGTTACCCAGTATTTTTGAACATTTTTTACTTTTTATAAATGACGTCAAGGATGAATAAATGAGCAATTAGTAGTGGGGTTGGGTATGTTTTGCATATGGTGCATTAGATCAATATGTTTATATGAAACTAAGATGAAAAGCACTATGTTGTATAACAAATACCAGAAAGTTCGGTATGAAAGAACTTCAAATATCTTATGTTGTTCTGTTTGGTTTCTTGGGTCTTACCAAGGAGTACTGGTAGCACGTCTGTAGCTTGTAGTGGTTAGCGGTAAAGTATATTCTGGCTGAGAAATTTTATGACTGTATAGAGAGAAAGATAGATTCAAGCTTTACTTTTCCGTCTTTGTGAGCACGAAATCGTGTTCTTTTATTGGCGATGTTGGATTATATCAATAGCAAACGACTTGGATTAATCCCAACTTATTGACCCTTTTTTTTTCTCAATATGACACGTCCCTATGGAAACACGTGTTCTCATTTATTCTGGGCTAGAAGCAACATCGACCCACTATATCTGATTGCAATTATGGATGAGCCGTGTAGAACCCCTAAAATTGTAACTCGTCTGCTTGAACGCTACCGAAATCATAGTAAATAATTGAGGTTTGATGATTGTGTCAGGTTGTGGGCAAACTACCCGAATCGTTATATACAACTAATGCTGTTTTTTCCAACAAGCGTAGCAGATTTCCAGCGCTTTGTTTTAGCTGGATAACTTAATAAGCAAATGCCCTCAAGTTCTGGGTCCAGTAAGTTAAGAAAATTGGCTGTTATTTAATACAAGGCGTTTCCAATTTTGAGATGCCATGCAATATTCAGGTTGATTATACACTAATGAAAAACAACCATAAAGTATACCTCTTTTCCTCAATAAAAATATAAAAACAATGGAACCTTTAATGCAGTCGAGTAACCGGCAATATGCCAACACAATTTGCATTTAACACACAGAGGACGTTGTATTCAATATTAATTCAGTTTTTGTTGAAAAAGGTGTTAATCAATTAATCTTTAAAGTGGGTCCATAAGATTGGTAAAGAGAAAGGTTTAACTGGCTGTTTTTTATAATTAATTTTAAATAATAACCTTCCAATCGTGTTTTTCTGTCGAATCCAACCAATATGCGATACGATTAATAATGCATACTCAGAAACAATTGAATAAATCTTTTTTAAAATTCATCTGATATTCTTGCCACAAGTTCTAGTCCGTTCGT
The DNA here is from genome assembly GCF_004916995.1 of Morone saxatilis. NCBI lineage: Eukaryota > Metazoa > Chordata > Actinopteri > Moronidae > Morone > Morone saxatilis. The sequence goes on along the minus strand of NW_023339740.1, from coordinate 27,972,432 downwards.
AATCCCCCACTGCTTTGTTCCCTTGAACGCACAAACTGTGGTGGATGCGATTTTTTGACAAAATAATTACACATCTCAAACTTTGTATGTCACCGCAATAAAATGACCACAGATCTGTTCAAGTGGGTACTCATGTCTGTATACACATGTCTTTGTCTAAATCCCTTGTCTTTTCTTCCGCTTCCAGGTGTGTTCTGTTCATCTTGCGTATAGCACGGGTTTGACTGAACAGCCCTTCTGTGGTACTGACCACACTGAATCGAAGTGGGTTAAAACCAACCAAACACACACATGTTCTTTTTGGCCCTTTGAAACACACATCCGTCCTGTGTCCGCTGGCGACACTCGTTGCTCTTGTTTTTTCATCATCTGAAATAAATGTGGAGTGCTTGGATGGAAGGTTTGACTCGAAGCCCATCCTTAAAGCAGATCAAAGTCCCTGTGGGTTTTTTACCAAAGCGCTTCAAGCCACGTTTTCCTCGGCAGAAACAACAATGCTGTTAGCAACAGGACCCGTCTCGTTCCCAACTGGCCTCATCAACCTAATATCACCGAGCCGTTAAACCGTTCTCAAACCCAGAAAATCATAACAACCAGCTATCAAGCAGTTTCAGTACCTTGCGGAAGTTCTGTCCAAGATTGGAAACAGGTCCTATGAGAAAAAAGTTCAATAAGGTTTAACTGTGCTTGTCTAATCAAAATGCAACTTGTGCCCAGAACCGGGAACAGTAACTGAATCTTTTTTCCTAAGCTTTACGCCCAGAGATAACGTACCGCCTATTAGTCTCTAGCACGAAACATTTCTGGTTTGATTTTATATATACTTTCCAACTGTTTCTCGTTCAACTTTTTTTTTTGCAGAACAATACAAATGCCATTCACTGCAAAATTTATAAAAGTAAAAAAAGTAATACTCTTTTTTAGAGAAAGTCAAATTTCATAAAAACATATACCAATTGACCAATGTTGTTACGGAAACCCTCAAGGCGCCATGCATCATCCCACATTTATTTTCTCTGTTTTTCCGTGATAAATGATTAAATTTTCTGAGAATCTCGAAGATACGAAACTTGTTTCCGAGATGACGAATAATATCCTTAATTCGAGATTCGAACAGATAATGAAACTGTGGACTCAACGATAATGCCGGTAGCACCCCACTACGATCTCCCGTGGGTTCCGAATCGGCTCACTATTTCAGTGTTTATATATATAATAGACGAGTCATAAGTATAGTTTTTCTAGGCCAATGTAGGTAATGGGAAATCAGTGGGTATTCACGTGCGGTTTTTCAAATAAAGTATTAAAAAAGAGCTATATCAACTAACCATTTAAAAAAATGATGTTTAAAAGTTTTCAGGCCCCTGGATGAACAAACCTACTAACAAGCATTTTACTGGCAAAGTTGGTTTGAGAAATGCCAACAAAATTCGCATATTTGTACTCCAGGGCAGCATCTTTTCTCCCATGTTTTGATACAGGTAAGAATTGCTGCACAATTTTGATAATTCACACAACCACATATTTTGGTTCTTGAGCCGTAACAAAAACCCGATTTTAATCGGACGAAAAGTTACAACTCCTTTATGCGCTGACAACGCAGCAGCTGCCTGAACCTGCCATCTCTCTCTGACTGTCTCCTCGCCCCTCCTTGCAAACTCGAAAACCCGAAAGTGAATACGCTGTTTTTCTCCGGCATTACCATGAATGCCTGAGAATGACTTTGTTAAACTCCAGTTCATCCATAAATCAGTCATTATCTCGAGATCGTCGATTATTATATTTTACTGTGGGAAAACAAAGTTTTCGTTGTCTTTCGAGATCTCGAAAAAATAACTCGTTATCACGGGAAAACGGAGGAAATAAAATGTATGAATGCATGGCCCTTTAGGGCTTCCGTACATATTGCTAAAAACAACTGCAAAACAAAAATACCACAGCCATGAACTGAACAAACAAGCAGTTTTTTCTTTCTTTTTTCACTAATATTATAACTTTGTACTTGACCTCTTACTTCTTTATTTCCGTATTTTTCCACTATCTGTAGTTACGTATGTGTGCCTTTGTTTTCTTTTGTCTGTGTGTCTCACCCTGTGTTGCTGTTGGTGGTTGTTTTTTTATTGCTACTGCGGCAAAACCAATTGACCGTCTGGGACAAATAAAGGTCTTGAACTTGAACTTGAACTTGAACAAACATACAAAATAAATAAATAAAGGAAAAGAAAAAAAAAACATCAGTCAGCTAAAAGTAAACTGTGTGTCCAGTGCAGCAGCATATCACCCCATGTTAAAACAAACACATCAATACGCCCCCAAACCATAAAAGTTGCTGTATTCAGGAAAGAGTGGGGAATTTATCCTCATAGTGAATGAAATGTACGAATGGACCCTATATCTTCTTAAATGTATTAAAGGAGCTGCTTAGTGAAAGCATTTTTTCCAATCTAAGAAATTATCCAGAGAGTATGAGGGGGAGATAATGTTGGTATCCAAAAGGTCGGCATTAATCTCACCAGTAAGGTAACAAAGGCTGTTTTTTGGATGTACAGAGGGAATGCAATGAGGGGAAGACCCCAAATAACGCAGAGAGTCAGTTATCTTTGACAGGGTGTTGAAAAACCTGTGACAGTTACAGGCTAAGTAAGTTACAGGCTAAGTAAAAACAGTAAGTATAAGTTTCACAGTTCTTATTATAGTGTATGCCACACTCTCCTTCCACCAGCTTCACCCAGTTATAAGGTAGTTTCACAAGGTTTGTTGTAACTGCATTTCCTTTCCTTTAGTTTCCGTCAAATTCCTAAATCTGCATAGCTTGTGACTTTGTATTGACTCGCAATTTTCCCCATTAGGCGTAGTGTAGCAAAGACGGTGACAGGTTAACCTGCACTTGAACTGTGTGCGGTTTGATTGACATCAAACACAGCCCTGCGATGACAGCGTTCCCTGCTTTCTTCACAGCCACCGGATTAAAAATACAGATTTTAGAAAACCTGCAGTGTTTTGAATTGTGAAAGCTAGAGCCAATCGAAGTGTGGGACATTATCTCAATATCTGAGACATGAGACAAGGCATAAAAATCCTGTGCAGTCCCACACAAACTGGGTCACCTGGTCACAGTAAAGGGACAGGTGGTACATCGTCACTGACAACAGAGCCATAGTGTAGTAGGTACAGCACTATACATTCAATAAGAACATGTCTTACACAAATCTCCAACCAAACATCCTCTGGAGGTAGCCACTTTTTATGTATGCAGTCAATGGTCACCACATATATCATGCTGTATACATATGTGACCACAGCCTATGAGAAAGCAATGCATTCTGCTATCCGAGAATGTATTGGCTAATAGTGTCATGTGACGTAATCAAACTTTTCCTATTTAAATGCGGGCAGTCTTGGTCTGCCCTTCTCCGCCACATGTTAGTTTTAAAGTTTGACTGATAATGAAACGCAGAAAAATAACAGATTTTTAACATTGATACTGCGGTGCTGATGGGCGTTCTGCAGTCCATGAACTTACGTAACTTTAGCTCAAATATCTGTAGTATACTTTCACCACTTTTAGTTTGAAATCTGATACAACCGAAGACTGGTCTTCACTCATGTCTTCATCTTTCTGCAACACGTGATTAGATTTTGACCAGATTTGGGACTTTGATGGATAACATCATTCTGTTCGGACACTTTTTGACTGGCCCAATTGAAGGTTACAATAAACAAGGTGAAAGAAAGTGTTGAGCCCTTGCATAGAGGGAATTCAGGGGGGTGACATACTGACATACTACTCTCTCCATGTAACCTTTGATCACTGTCTTTTTTCTGGTCTCTTTCTATCTTTCCTGCACACAAACATCACACATCTGATATTAAGGCTCTCTGTGGGCAGCAGTCTCGGGATGTAAACTCTGCTGTCAGACGTTTTTTATTATCAAGTGCGCTGTATATCACTGTCTTACACACCTCGCTGTATCTTCTCTCAGCCTTTTGCAGCTCTCTCCAACATTGCAAAAGTGGAGAGGAGCTTACTGCTGCAGACTGGCCTGTGGGTGGGTGGGTGGCTGAGAGAGAGAGAAAGGGAGGGAGAGAGAGAGGGGGGGTTAGAAGAGAGATAAAGAAAGATGAGAAAGATGGAGACTGGGAGCAGGTCAGAGGATGGGAGAGAGATAGAATAAGGCTTAGGTACACATACATAGACACACAAGCAGAGGGAGAGAGAGGTACTGTTGCTACAGTACATTGTGAGTGCATCTCAAGTCGTGTGACAGGCTATGATTTTCTTCTCGTCTGCCGGTTTGGATTGCTTTTTAGCCGGTTGCCAGTGGTAGAGTCAGAGAAACAGAAAGAGAGAGGAGAAAGTCGAGGAGAGAAACGAGTGGATTTATCACCCTATCACACCTGTAAGTAGCTGCAATCATCTCCTGCATTTGGGCATACAGTGTGTGTGTGTGTCTGTTTCAAAATAGAGCTTCTGTCATTCAGGTGGTTGTGTGTGTGTGTGTGTGTGTGTGTGTCTGTGTGTGACAGAGAGAGAGTTTTCCACAGAGTCAAAGTGTGTTTTTCGTCCATAGTCGTGTATTGGGGCTGTATGTAAGCATGTATGTGTATGTCTAAGATCTATATGCTTCAATAAGTGCAGTGTCATATATTTGCCATGGTGACTCACTCGTCGTTGCCACAGCGACGAGGCCATTGTTGGCGTACAGTAGCTGTTTTTTTATTGCATCAGTAGAAAGCTTATGAAAAGCTATATATCTACTAATGTTTGCTTCATTATACCTCGATTATTTTAGTTATGTGATCTTATGAAGTCTCCTCCGAGACGTCCAGCAATATTCACTCTTACATTACATGATATTCAGAATGTCCAAGTTATATTGAAAAAGCAGTTTCATGAGTGACCACATCTCTAATGTAATTATATTGACAGATAACTGATGTGCAGCTTTTAACACTGATTGTTTTTCTAATTTTATGCCATGATATCACTTCTGTATAAACTATATTCTCACTGAGGCTTCTGAGCTGCTTCAAGTGTTAAAATAAAAAAACAGGGGTTTAATGTTACGCAGATCCCATCACTCAGAGGATCATCCTAAATATATTCGGCTCTCTGCTCTTATTTTCATTTTTTTTATGTTACATCATATTAAAAGCTGTCTGTGTAGTTATATTCAAAGTGGAACTAATTGCAGCAAATCCTTGGCAGCGATGTTCAGTTAATATCACACTCTGAAGAGTCCTGCAGGAGGAACTACAGCACAGCTCTGGCGGCTTTACAAATGATGCAAATGTTGACAAATATTTATCAGTTTAAAGTTTATACACAGTTATAAATCAGTAGATTATGAATTTAAATAGATATTTAAGAAGTGTCTTTGGACCAGGACCACACAACAAAGCATATAGTAACTATAAATATAAATGAGAGATAAAGTGTTGTGTTCTCTGGGTCAGTGCATACAGTATGCAAATATATTAAGTAATAAATACATATAAAGACATCTAAAATAAACAGTGACATACACATAAAACACAATGACTCTACTATAATAGGTTAGCCAGCTATATGTAGTAGCAGCCTAAATGTATCTAGCTGGTAGTAGCTAGTAGTAGTAGTAGTTTCTGAGGTTACAGGCAAGTTTGGTAACTGTTAGAAAGTAAGAAAGTTGTTTAATCAAGCGGCCAATAAACAAATATGTTCATGTTCAAGTGACGTAGCCATCTAGCAGCAGCAAGTAATCATGATTCTCATCTGTCAGGAGGAAATAGTGTGACAAAGTGCACAGTGGGTCAATGTTAGTTTATTTTAAATAAAGTGTGTGCAACATTAAGGAGGATCTTTTGGCAGAAATGGACTATAATATTCATAGGTATTTTTTCGTTAGTGTATTATCACCTGAAAGAATAGTAATCGTGTTTTTTACCTTATGAATGAGCAGTTTTTACCTACAGGGGGAGCAGGTCCTCCGCTATGGTGTTCACCATTTTTCTACAGAAGCCCAGAATGAAGAAACCAAACACTGGGTCTTAATTGGACCTTTTGCGTTATTGCAAGCCCTCGTAGTTCCTCCTTTGCTCTTGGAATGGAGGGTCAGGCATGATAGTAATAACCCTAACCTTGGACCTTTAACTATAACCGCAATCGTTCTTGTATGTTATTATTGTGACCACGATGAAGAAATTCACCTGAACAAAGTTATGATATTAAACCAAACCACAATGTTTTCCCAACGTTAACCAACTAGTTTCTGTGCCTAAACCTAACTAAGCCTCAGCCATAGCGGGAGATCAGAAAAGGCTTTTTCTTTGATTACTTTGTTACTATAGACCAATTAGCTCTTACTACTACTTACAATTAGCTCTGTTTTTAGGGAGCGGTTTGCAGCCTTCTGAAGTCGCCCTTATTCCCGACCTCATTATCCTTTTTGGTCCTGTACAGCTACATAAGGAAACTGGCACTCTTTTGTTTTTAAGCACTCCAATATCAGGAAATATAATTTGCTTCCAGGACATCATCACCTTTGACTCTGAGAGGGTGAGCTCCTTTCAAAATGTTCCTTTTAGTGCCGTATGGGAAGCTTGTCCTTCCAGAGTGTCTATTTCTGCACTGTCAAGCTATATGTGGAGCTCGTCCTTCCAAAGTCAGTGCTAATGCAGTATATTGTCAATGTGTTTTTCCATATTAATAATATGAATGGAAGGTGTCCTTCCAAAATCTCAGCTTCCCCTCTGCTCCTGCTGAAATATTCTGTTGAGTCTGTTGATGCATAACTTTTTTGTACATTTTTATTTAAATCTCTAAAATGTGAGTTGTATCTGATTCCTGTATTTATACCCATAACATGAATGAAGTTAAGATGTAAGAGAGCGGCTGGGGGTCAGTGGGTGCAAAGGGGGCTCTGGTAGGCACCTGAGAGGAGACGCTGCTAACGTTTGCCCCCCTCTCTGTAAGGAATAGAGTTAGTTAGGAGCCATGGAGAAGTCATGAGTTCTGTGGATGCAAACAGATCTGAAAATACCACGTTCCATGTACTTTTGACTTCAATAACACATGTGCTATCTGTGCCACTTGTAGCAGGTGGTGAAAAGGAAATCTTACAGTCAGAGAGGAAACTGTCCTTCTGTCCACCTCTTGAACTACACACAGCATGGGACATGACAGGCTGGCATCCCTGCTATCACATCCTGCTTCTGGCATTACTCTGTGTGTGTGTTTGTGTGTGTGTATCTTGCGTATCGCTAGGCAGAGTTCACACAAGGTCAGGGGAGGATTTAGGATGGAGTTTGCACCAACAAGCACAGGACACAACACACACAGACACACAGACAACACATATTTTGCGCTGCATGGTGCCAAACTGCTGCTAGAAAAAGGTCACTTTTACCAAACTCTTTGACAGCTTGGAGTAGCTGGTGGCTTACTGCAGAGGCACAGTGTTTTTTTTAAATGTGTTTATTTTATTTGGTTAATGTAACCCTGCAATGTACTTTAGTTAGCAGTAGCTCTGCCAGAGTCAGGAACTGAATATTTATTTCCACCTACAGTTCAGTGTCTAGACTTGTCAAAGTTTTCATACAATCCCCCAAAAAAGGCAGAGAGGCATTTATTTACTAAGCTTGTTTTACACAGTACTTAGCTTTGCAAAGCCTATATGTTAAATACATATATACTGTACTTTTTCTTAGATTTTATACTTTAAGTACATTTTGTAGCTGAAAATTGGAAAATGTTGAAAATAAACTAAACTGCTGTTCAGTGATTCCAAATAGTAAATGCAGTAAATTGCAAATCATATACCTCAGTACATACAAAATGATGTTAGGTAACAAACTGCACATGTTCAATCAGAAACACAAAATCACAGTAAAGAACTTTTTTCCACATTAAAGTCTGACCTTGAGTCTTTAATGTAATCTTTTTGCATTCTTACATCTAAAGTACCACATTGATACTCTGCTAACATGTTCAGAATCAAAACCTTCACCCCAGTTTCAATAAAACATGAATATCTGTGCCTAGTTGCTTGAACTACCTTAAGTTTCAAAGTTAAGTTTGTCCTCTATGCAAAATATTTCCACGGTTTAGTTACTGTCAGCACATGTGCACTTCATTTACCATGGATACGCTTCACACTTGTTGGTGAATATTATTCTCCTCAAAGCATATGTAACGTGCAGGCATGTCATCCAAAGCAAATTTAACCCAGCCATTACAAATAAGTGACAAAATCAATGTGAGAAATGTTGCTGTAAAACAAACCGTAGATGAAGTAACAAGAAATATGAAAATATTACTGTGACAGCAAGAAAGTAGCCACATCGACAGGAGTCAACAAAAGTTGAGTTATTTTAATGTTTGGCTAGCTAACTACAAAGTTGCTTGTGCAAACTGATGATCAAATCTGTAATGTTACTCTCTTGCAAGTAGCACGTAGCTCATAGTGTAGTGGGTTGGATCTTAATCACCATAAATTCAACCATTGTTTTATGTTGCCAAATGATTTCACTTTAAGAGTCCGCTATGGGTCCCAGATTTAATGCTGCTTTAAGGCACCCTTAAATGATAATTTAAGGGCAACCTTAGCCAAAGTAGTTTTATGCAACAGGGCACTGACCTTCCTGTCTCAGTGACATAAAATTATGGCTCACATTCAGTACGGTTGGACCTCTACGATTTGTTGCAGGTCCAGGATTTAGACTGAATGATACATTTCACATAAAACTAAGAAAGCTGTGGCAGCCCGTTTCAATAACAGTTGAGCAATGGAGTCCAAAATGGAATCCAGAGGCTCTTTGTTTGTGGTCCCTGGTGATTTGCTTCAGTGCTTTTGTTTTCGGTAACGCAGCAGCCAGTTTGACAGGTGTGAAAATGAAGCAGGACGTTTGCTAATGGATCAGAGGCGTTGTGAGTGTCCCCTCTGATTTGGGAGATGCCAAGCAGACTCACATCCTATTAGGAGGCCTTAAACTGGTAACTTCCTGAAAGTAATCAGTTACACAATATGGATTACCCGATTAAATGTGCAGTCCAACTTGTCAGAGTGAGTTACTTTCCAGTATTATGGGGCAGCAACATGAGAACTGTGGTACAGCAGTGTGGATGGGTTTGAATATTTATCCTTCATCAGTGAGTTTAAGTCCTGACGGCAAGTATCGTCCCTGCTGAAGTGTCCTTGAGCAAAATGTTAAGGCTGTAGCTGAAATCATTCACTATATAGAGACTTTAATGTAAATAATATTTGAAACCATTCAAGTCAGCTGTGCTTGAAGGTAATTAATTGGTGCTTTAGTGACCGCGTCTTACTCACTGTTTGTTATGCATTGTGGTAGCTGTTTTCAGCAAAAGAGCTCTTATAAACCCGCTGCTCACTACTTCAGCCCCGGACCACAGACCAACCTGGTCTCACTCCCAAGTCATCAGATACTGCAGTTTGGTCTGTAGGTATCCCTCTAGCCTCAGTCCTCTGAAGTCAGCTGATGTAGTATAAAGGGCAAGAAAGTCTGCAAATGGAGTCCGTTGGGTCGATTGATGGCACAAACAAACCCCAGAGGCAACTGAAAGCAAAAGTAAACAATTTGTTTTATGTAATGTGCGTAAGTAACTTACATAACGGTTTAAAGTTACATCAGGTGCGTTATATAAGTTACGTTTTAGGTACTTGAGTTATGTTAGCTATGTAACATAACTTACTAATCCTAAACAAGAAGTAACTTAACTTAACTTAAGTAAACCTAACTGCGACCGTTTTACAACACTAACCTCACCAGCTTCATTTGGAAAGTGGGAAAGGACATTACATATTTATTATTGCTAATTTGACCACAGAGCCCTGCATGTCCAGATATGATGTGAGAGGGGTTCAGCCTCATATTCTGATTAAAGGGTGCCTCTTGTGTTGCAACCACACACAGATTTAGTTAGCAACTAACTAACTAACACATTTCTCAGGAATTGGTGAACCAAAGACCAAAAATCTCAAATATCTGTTCAATGTTCAGCTTGTGGAGTTTGTCCTCCACATTGACCAACAAAAAGATAAAATAACAGATTGTTTATATATACTGTATATTGTTATTTTTTTCCAAATTAAACTGCAACAGTTTGAAATGTTTAATGAGTTTAATATGATAATCCAATATTTAAACCTCTTCAGTTACACAACCAGACACTTCAGACCCCAAACCAAATGAATCTTTAAAACATGCTTTTCTCATTTGTCAGGTGTGAAAATGGAGCAGGATGCAGTTAATGGAAAAGAGGTGTTGCAAATGTCCCATATTAGAGCTGTCAGACTGAATAAAATCCTGTTATATATTAATGCCAAGCTGTGACAATCTCTTACCCTCTGGAGACCCACCTTTTGGTCCCCGACCCACAGCTTGAAAAACCACAGATGTGATTTTATGTTCTGGTAGAAAATGCTGGGCTGTTTGTTAATGGAGGGGAGACATTATGGTGGGCCTTTCTAGTCTGTGGCCTGTCAGAGTGATTAAGATCTTCATATTATGTCCCTCTGACTCTCAAAAGCAAAAGGCCAATGCAGCAATAAAGAGGAAAGTAAATGTTTGATTTAGTCGGCTGTGGTAAGCGCTGCAGCCCTGCCCGAAGCTGCCTTGTAAGGCTAAACATGAGTAGTTGTTTTCTTTCTCTTGGTGCTCAGTATTCCACTTTTCTTTGCTGTAGCAAGAAGTAGCTATGCTGAAATTGTATTGTTTTGTTTTACTTGGCTAATATCAAGATGGTCTGAATATGAGGTCCAATGAAACAGAATAGCTTCTACAAACAGCATCATTATCGGAGATTTGCTCTGCTGGTTTTTGTAGTGCTGAGGTGGTAAAGATGTGTTAAACGGTGTTGGTGTGTGTGTTTGTGTATTCGTTCCCACTGGATGTGAAGGTGTGATTACTCACTCTAGCTGGGGAAAGAGGCAGAGGAGGCAGTTAGAGAGGGAAAGAGGTAGGAGGGAGACTGAATCCGCAAATAGTCGACACAAAAGAGATTTCCACTCTGCGGCTGAAAAAAAAACTTTAGTGCTCAGTTGTACCTCAGAGATTGTATATTTTGTCACAAAGATAGACAAATTGGGCAGTTTCATTTCAAAGCACCATATATCTCTATCTGCGGTGTGCATGGGTGTATTTTGTATGCCAGCTAGAGGTGGACAGGAGACTTGGTTCCCTCCTGTTCTGCCAGCTGGTGCACCTGTTCCGAGTCGAGTTGATTGACTCAGAAGAGGGTCAAAGGTCAAAGCACATCCACCCACTGACTGTGATGGCCAGATGTCCTGAATAAATCTACAGTCCTGGTTTTAAAGCAGGTAGACTGGCTGAGTAAAAGAAGTACAGATGGCTCATGGTTGTTCTGCTTCCACTCCATGTTGCCTCAAAACCTGACCTCATGTTTTCCTTTCACGCTTGTAGAAAAATAAGTTGCAAGTCATCTTTGTTAGTCTGTTTATTCATTGTGATTGTGTTCTGTAAAAACTATTTCAGACCCTGGCAGAGGAAGTATTACATTAGCACTTATTTCTACCCCTTCTCCGCTACTTTGTCTACTATATATGATATATACACATACACATTTACATACATACCCATATATACACACACAACCATACATATATGTTGTTATAAACAATTATCCAATGCTACGTCTCTAACGGTAGATGGTAGAAACTGTGTGGAACTCAACAGTGGAGGAGTCTGCACCAGAATCACATTTCACACCAGCAGTAATTTTTTATGACATGATGTCAAACGCTTGAAAGGTAGCCAGCTTGTTTTAATTAAAACTCATAAATGTCCTGAAACTCATCAATTTCCTGGAAAATTTTGATCTCTATTAGTGGCTGCATGGCCAGATTAATCAGCTAGAAGGCCCAGGGACAAAAATGTATTGTTGCGTCCCTGTTGACCTCTCCACGCCCTCTGTGCATTTACTCATCACCTCTAAGTTATCGCCACGTAAAGTGGACACAGCAGACTACACATAGAAGCTTCATTATTTGCAGGGACTCATATATTCCTTTATAATTTATATTTTTTATAATTTGAGCATAGCTGGCAGAGTGACAGTTTGTGTAGGAATTAAGGGAACTTGGGATCTTAGTACCATTTTTCCTGTTAAAAATAAAGTACAATAAGTGTTTGCTTACCATTAAGTTTCAGTTTTGGCCCTCCTAAGGGAAAAAGTTTGGACCCCTGATATAAACTAAAATAAATCTCAAGACTAGATAGGGGCTCCACATCAACTGATTTGTATTCCAGCCCTGAATGGCCGTGATGGATTTTATTAATGGCTGTGAATTGAATATGAGCGTCTGTTGTGCCTCACACATTATGGTTACACATGGTTCTGCACTCCCCTCAATGAAAAATGACTTTTGCACTGGATCGGCTGAGTTAGCAGTTCCTCCAAGTAACTGAATGTGCGTCCATGCCTTTCATTCGTTTATCCAGTCTGGTGTCGCTATGAAAGTACTCTTTTACTACAGACTTTTTTCCTTTGTGTTTCTGTGGCACTAAAGGGGAGTGGCACACAAGCTCTCTTCTTCTATTGAGGTGAACTTGAGCCAAGCACATACTTTACTGTTTCCCCCAGCGGCTCCAGTGGCTGTCAGTAGGCAGCTAATGTCAGGCAGCTCTCTGGTGTAAATGTGTTTGTGAACCTTGCTCCCGGTACAGCTCCTCTCTCAGCCTGCTGCTGTAAATAACAACTATGTGCATTTTGTGTGTCTGCTGGGTTCTGGTCTGTACAGCACTCGGGGCTTTATTGCTGACTCCTGTGCTGCTCCTTTGATTGAGGAGCACCCTCAGGAACACAGTGTATTCTGCCAAACTAAAGTTTATAACCATTTATACTATAAATTGACCTATATGAGCTTTCCCTGAACACAATGAATGAACGAAAAATTATGGACTGGCTTTGGCTTTAGGACACAATCTACTGTAGCACACAGTGAATTCAAATAAAATGAAGGTTGATGCAGGCTGCCAGTGTTCTCAGTGTTGTAATGTATCACAGATAATGTAACCTTTAATTGTTTTCACTTTTAGAGTTATTATGTGGATCTATGTGATTGAAAATCCTTTTTATCTTTTATCTATCTGTTGTTCAGAGGGAAACACAGAATATGATCCAGTTTCACCAAAGTCAGTGAATAAAGTTATATAGCTGTGTTTTTGTACAGTAATCAGAGTCCCCCAGAAACATGCTGCTCCAGCAGCGTCTGTCCATTTTCCAATCTAATTCTTTTCTTAATTGTGGTCTGATGAAGCGAGGCACTTTCATAAACGGCACATCCTTTGGAATTTCCCGTGCTGCACACATTACCTTTAAAAAAAAATCCAAATATCTAAGAATCTAAGAACTTTTTCATTGGTTCATTTATTCATTCTAACTCTGGCTCTTTGAGTGTACTCGTCACAAATTCATTGATTTCTATTTTTATTAATAGTTAATCAATTAAATCACCACTCCAGCTTACTTTTCTCTGTTTTATATAACTGTTTTTGTTTGTTTGTTTTGTTTTGTATATTTTTGATTATGGTCTCGGTACTTCTCTTGTTTTTCACCTTTATTAGACAAAATGAATTATTAATTAATAAGAAAAGAGATCTAAAATATGTATTATTAATGATAATAATTAAAGTGTACTTCTGTCTGTCCATTAAGATGATGTGTAAAAGCTTGCACTCTCAGAGATGTTCCTGCATCATTAATGATCATGCAGAATTTTAATATGGACTCAGAGTGTGTATCAAAGAGCATTAGCGTCTGTGTCCACTGGGCATCTCCTTAAAAACAAATGCTAAACAGATGCTGAGGGGAACTGCTGTGCGTGACTCTTGTTGTTGCTAAGCAACTAGTAAAAATCCATTTGAAATATGGCACTCTTCGGCTAAAAGTTGTCGTATTTTCAACCTCGAGTGCTAAAAACATGCTAATCACTCAGCACTGCCGGGATGGTGCAACAGGGTTCCGAACAGGAACTACTGAGAAATGGATGCCGGTGCTGTGAAAAGGCTTCCCTGTGGACAAGTTGCCTCAGAGATGAATTATAATTTATAAACGGCTGTTGCAACAGGAAACCAACCTTTTAAAATGATACCATGTTTTAAATACCCTCTTATATACTAATATTCTTAACTTATGCACTGACTACAAGTAGACAGATGTACCCATTCTTTTGGCACTGGGTGTTTTCATCAGTCACAGCAGTGTGATTCAGGGTTGTTTCAATCCCAAAATTCACAGTTTTTATGTGCCTGTAATAGCCAGTAACCTATCCATGAAAACATAGTAAAGTATACTGCGAGTGAACTGAAGGTTCGGCCTCTCTGACCAAAGGTTAGTTAAAAATCTTTACTACCTGCAATGAAAGTCAAACCACAGTCAGGGCAGATGGCACTATAGTTTTTTCCTCATGATATGACCTAATGGTGTGGAAATCTTGGGGAATCTAATGATTGACTTCTGATATTGGTGTCATGATCTGAGTAAATCTTGATTCAATAAACTTTAGTGCACTGTGTTCCAAACGATTGACTCTGGCTTAATTGCAGTATGAAACATATAACTGTCAGTTAAGCTATGGTTTGGATGAAGGTAACTATCTGATGACCGGAAAAGAGCAGAGAAAAGTGTGTGAGGTTGGAGAACACTGAGTGTGCTGACAGTGAAAACCACTGTACAACTCTGTACAATCTCTGGTTTTTTAAAATGAAACAGACAATGGATCCAGTTATTTTCTTCCCGACCGGAGTTGCCTGAGGTTTGGTGAAGTACTGCAAGTGTGTTTTGGCTGGTTGGCTCATTCGCTGGTGATGGTCTCCGGGTGAATGGGTATCAGTTATTCAAAAACAACTAAATCTTTGTCTTGCAAAGCTAATTATTAAGCTATGAATTCAAAAATGTTTTCCAACATTTGCTTTCCTTGAAGATGACCTACAAAATAACTGTAGCCTGTGCACTCTACAACATTGAGCAGGTAACATTGAGGAGGATCTATTGTCAGATATGGAATATAATCGTTGTGTTTTTGTTACCTTAGAATGAGACATTTTTATATAGGGGCTACAGATGGTGTAAGTCGACTTCCATGGAGTCTGCCATGTTGAACCACCGTGTTTCTACAGTAGCCCAGAACGACCAACAAAGTTTCTCCTACACACTTCACAGCCCATTTTTCATTCCCAGGTTGTCAAATAGAGATGTGAGCGGTGTTCAGAGCGGTGTATAGAAAATGTATCAGTAAAATGCCTGTCATCTTTTTCTAGTACTTAGACATTTGAAAGTCTGTGGTAGTAAAAGGAGAATGATGTGTACAAAGTTCACCCCGGATGGCACAAGGTATCTCCACATCCAAAACCTCAGAAAGATGTTTAAAGATTAAGGACTGCTGCGATGGAACTATCTGCTCTTCCATCTAATCTCAATACCCACTTATTCCTGGTCGGGGCTTAAATCTGCCCCAGCATGCACTGGGAGAACAGCAGAGATGCCTCCCAGGCAAGTCACTGGTCGATATCAGAGCTGCTTCAACTGTGTTTGCCAAACTCTATGTTGTCATATTTCCAAGCTGAGTTTCCCAAAAACAGCTCCGCCTCCACTGCAGCCAGAGTTATATAATGTTTCTGATGCATAGGAGCCTCCTGTATGTCAGAGATACCCAACATAGAGGCATACAGACGGAGACTGTGAGGGTATCACCAGGTGGTTCTTTTTTAGCCGGCTTCCAAACCTCTGCCTGTGTCTGTGTGTGCAAGTATTTATGCATGCATGTATGCAGGTGTGTGTGTGTG
>NW_023339740.1:27956288-27956525 GCF_004916995.1 Morone saxatilis | reverse complement strand
TTATGAGGTCTAACACCTCACTGTTCCTCCACCGACTACCTCGCTCACAGCTGAGCGACTCCCGCCAGCACAGAATGGTGAAAAAGTCGCCTGATTCTGACACTGAAATCACATTGCAGAAAATCAGACCTGTACCTGTCCTCTGTGTCCCAACCCTTCCTCTTTCTGAAAATAGTTCAGCTCAAAGCAAGAAGGCCAAGGGTTTAATTCCTGCCTTCTTTGTGTATTCTCACTAAA
>NW_023339740.1:27940889-27956253 GCF_004916995.1 Morone saxatilis | reverse complement strand
AAATGTCCAAAACACTTGCAGAGCAGGTGGGCTGTGCACTCTAAATGTGTTGTCTGTGATAGACTGTGATCTGTTCACACTGTTTCTCTGCCTCCTGGCCAATACATGCTGGCATGGGATCCAGCTCTCTCTGTGAGGGTAAATAGGAATAATCTGGTAAAACAATGAACACATTCACCTTAACTGTATTACACTGTGAGTTGTTAGAGTGCCAGTAACGCTGCAGAAAAGGCCCTTAGGTGCCAGAGAACAACAGCTTACTGATCCTCTTCAGGAGCTGAACAATATAAATCTAATCTCTCTCTCTCTCTCTCCATCAGAAACACAAAGTGGATCTGTTCTACAAGGTTCGCCACGTGATGATGGAGCTGATCGACCTGAGAAGGCAGCTCCTGTCTGGTCACCTGACGCAGGACCAGAGCCGAGACGTCAAGAGACACATCACCGTCAGACTGGACTGGGGCAACGAGTGAGAATACAAACACACACACATACACACACACAGACAGGCATGAACCGGGACATCAGGATAAAAAATAAATACAAACAATGAAAGAGATTATTTTGCAAATTATCTGCACTGGGGCAAATAAATTTAGACAATTAAAATTAAAAGAATAAAAATACCCATCACCAATACATAATAAAAACACCAATAATAAACTAACAGTATGACATGTAACATGATGGAAATTAAATGGTTTACTAAAATAAGCTTTTTTGAAAAGATGTGTTTTGAGAAGTGAGTTTAAAGATGGTTCTAATAAAGCAGACTTTTTGTATCCGCTCTTTATAAAAGTATATACTACTTTACTTTACTACTGTATTAGTATGTTGCTTTTCAGAACAGATTATGATGGGTTTGATTCTAAAAAGCGTAAATCACTTTAGGATAAAGCACTTTTGCATATTGTAAATAGTTTTATTGTAAAAAGAAGATCTCCAGGGAATCAGGTAGTTAGAGACTGAAGAACAGTTAGCAGTTTATCAATTTAATAAAACACACTTAAGATAATCATATGAACATAATTACAATCAAAATGCATCAAAGACCAGTTTAGCATACCGCCTCCCATAAGGTTTATAAGCTAAAGAAATTACTGGCAGAGATATATGTGCAGTGTTACCAAATAATCACGCTAATACATGGTTTGCAATTATGAATATCAGCACACTCAACTTTTACACAGAAATAAATGGAGTTAATGTAGGTGAATGGCAGAGAGGAAACACACCAACGTCTTAATATCAGTTAACTGAACTAAACCTCCCATCAGCAGCTCGTAACACGGCTAAACTTATTACATAAAGACGTATATTGACTTAAAGTATGTTCTACTGAAGAATAACACAAACATCATCCACATGGATGTGTTGATGCTTAAAGATGATGTGAACTCTAAATCAGTGCTTCACACAGCAGAGCAGCGTGTTCCCCCGACACCCACTCAGGGCAAATCAAAGAATGATTGGAGGCAGGTGGATGAGGCCGTACACCAGTGGTTGACGACTCATGGGAGCTTGTCAAAAGGCTGATGGAAAACAAATGAAAAGGAAAGAAATATCCGTTGACTTGGGATTGAGTTATTAATACTGGAGAAATGAAAGGCGGGCGGCCCAGGACTGTAACACAGGTTATTTAAAGCTCTAGCCCGCTGCCTGTGGAGAAGAGACACAGACTGTGAGGGGATATGTGTGCTCATAAGCCGCGGAGGATGATCATGATCATTATTATCCTACACAGAAATATGAGGTATTCCTTTTGCTGCTGTAATAATTAAAGGGTTAGTTCAGATTTTTCTTCACAAGTTGCAGTTACATGCTAGTTGTCATATAATGCATGTGTACAAGCTGAGGCTAGTGGTCCCTTTGAAGCAGGCAGACAAAAATGAACATGAACTCACGACAACAAACTGAGCTAACAAACATTTTAAACCGTAATAGCCCTCAAAAACAACTAGGTGCTGCAAATTCGGTCCCCAGCTGGCGCGAGAAGTGACATATCAGATAAAAAAGGAGCAGCAGCTGAGGCAGTAGCATTAGTTTATAGCCTGAATGCTAATTCAGCCTGAAAGGCAGCGTGATAGGAAACAAGCTCCACTGCATCTTCTTCTGTTGTGGATTTTTTTCTAATTTTAAACATCTTTAAGTGTTCTGGTAGCTCTTTTCAAATTTGGAAGAAATGCTCTTATTACTGTAGAGTTTATTAGATCTATTAGTCGATGAATCAAATACTCATTCAAAAGAAAGTTCAAAAGAAAACTACTCAATCAGTCATTTGCGTCATTGAATATCATGTTATGTTGATGTGAGGATTGGCTGATTTTCTAGGTCTTGTATGATTGTAAATTAAATATCTTTAAGACAAAACAAGACATTTTTCACTATTGTCTGACTTTGTAAAGACAAAATGATCAATTAATTAAAGGGATAGTTTGGGTATTTTCAAGGGGGGTTAAATGTGATACTTATCTATAGTCAGTCCCTCCAGGAAATTGCGATGTTGTGATCACAACTATTAATGCAAATCAACCAATCCCTGTGAATTCTGAATATATATATATATATTTGTTTCTCCCGCAATTTCATTGCCAAAAAAACCTTGTTTTTGTTTTATTTTTGAAAAGTGAAATTAGGCAACAAAAGCCCACAAAAAATCTGGACAGTAGTGTTCAACGTGCACCCCCAGTTTGGAGAAACAGGCAGGAGTCCTGGCAGAGAAAAACAATGTACATTAAAAAGGCCCACCTAATGAAAAATCAATATCAGTTGACGTGTATGCTATTTTAGGAATATTTTCACCTGCACTTTATCTATCTATTTTTTTGTGGTGGGCTTTGTCTTGTGGCTAAGTTTTTCTGCTGACCCCGTCCACAGCAGTGCATCGCTCAGCTTCCATGCTGGTGCTCCTGTCTGCTTCTCCACAGTGGGGGCGCACTGACCAACGTTTACTGTAGGTACTACAATGACTGTGGATAAATATGTCACTCAGCCCCACTTCAGAATACTCAAGCCAATCATCCTCAGAATAATCAGTAATGACAATAATTATTAGCTGCAGACATTTTTTTTTTCATAAATGAAACTAATTTAGTGTTTCTGCCTCGATGGTGTTCTTTGTATGAAAAGAAGAGAGTCACAGCTCAGTAAAATGTAATGGATAAAACCCTTGGTTCTTAAACTTTATCAGCCAGTGAGTGGTGTGTGTCCTCTGCCTCTGGAGCCTTGGGCCCTCCTCTGCCAGCAGTAATATAGAAATACACATTTAGTTTCTCATTCACAGTTAAAGGAAACATTTTACAGACAATATTCTGCAACGTATCCTTAAGAGCAAGGTCACTGGTCTGTGGGTGAAAGATGTTGTTGTTGAGATTGAACAAAAAGTAATCCTGAGGAACATTATCCCTGAAGGCCACATCTAAAATTACTTTAATATACTATTATATATACTGTGTGTGTGTGTGTGTGTGTGTGTGAGATGGTGGAGATTTCTATATATCAAAAATAATGTACAAGGTTTGTGTGAAGGTTATGAAAGATACTGATGTTTCTCTCGCTCTCTCTCTCTCTCTCTCAGACACATGGGTCTGGACTTGGTGCCCAGAAAGGAGTTTGAGATGGTGGATGAAGACCAGATAAGCGTGTCAGATCTTTATAAGATGGTGAGACCTTTATGTAGTGCAGGAAATAACCTTAGGGGACTGAGTAATCCCAGCTGAGGGGAGGGTATCTCGTCTGAACAGACCTGAAACATCCAGTAATCCCGGATTACATCACCATTATGAGTGCAGTAGAAGATAAACTCAAAAACCTCACAACAACCATGTCTGAAGGACAGGGTATTTGCAAGCATCCATCAAGTGCATTCAGAAAGAGATACACCCTTAAGAAGTGGCACATTCCCCAGAATACAAAACAGATTTTTAAGGTCCAGCGCTAACAGATGTTTTATCAGACCTTTTATCTATCCCTATTATTTTACATTAGCAAACAGTAATAAAAAGCATAGAATGTAAGTGGCAGATTCTCATTTTTTGTCGTCACTCGCTGCCTTTGATTAAATGCTACGTGAGTTATTGTCGTAAATTGTTTGGAAAAGGGCAGGCACCTTAAAAAAATACTCGGTAGGTGATTGTCTACCACGGGTGAACTTCAACCGCTCAGGTCGACGTAGTCAAACTCTTACTGAAGCCAGTCCGGAAAAGAGCAAAAACATATTTTCCATCGAGAAAAAAACTCTTCTGTGCTGTTCTTTGCTCTTCTTTTAACAAACTCTCCAGTTCTGATAAAGTTGTTGCTTGCAGCTACTTTACTCTCAGCTGTGGTTGTTTGAGTTTGGTGACTGCAGGCCGATTTGTGAATGTCTTGAAACTCCAGCTGGTGGGGAGCTTTAGTTTCAAATCAGAGGATGCATGATGGACAGCGAGGTTTGGAAGCCTGAAGCCTCGGCAGCTGGTGCAGTAATCATTGAGTGATTGTAACAGACAGATCAACAACTTCATCACCTTCAGATATTTAACACAGACATATTTTAAACTAAGCAGCAGACGTCTTACCTGATGCTCCTTGACATACTGGTTTTATAAAAAATAAAGCTATAGAGTTGTAACTAAGGGAAGGTTTGTTGTGTGTGTGCTGTAAATCAGCCACCTGTTGGTGTGTTTTGATTCTCTCTCCTGCTGGCTGTCCTCTCATCCCCCTCATCCCTCTACTTCTGTTGTTTTTCCTTCTTATTTTCCTCTCCCAACTGAGAGCTACCAACCAAATCTCTCTATGTATATGAAGAATAGCACTTTATTGTATGGTGTATGCGATACTAATCACAGATGAATCTTCATGTATAAAGTGAAGGCTTAAAGACCTTCCATGTTTTGATTTTAGCACATTCAGTGTCTCAGCTGGAAGAATCCCAGTATAATCACAGACCTCGACTGGTGGCTTCATCAGGATACTTCAGGCTGCTTCAAAAGTAGTTCAGAAAATCAACACTCTGGATCTGAACCAGTTTCTGAACCAATGACTGTCAATCATGTTTTTTCTGTAATTTGTTTTTTGTAATCTGCAATGACCTTTTAATGAATCCACTCACTATAACTCACTGTTGTTCACAATTTTAACTGTTGTTTGAGCTATTGTGCTGCATTTGAGTCCTACATGAAATATCAGAACACATGAAGGATCTATGAAAGGGTGAATGTCAGAGATGATTAGCATCTTCTCTACATCACTGACCTGCAGTGCTTTAACGTTAGCACTCAAGTCCAGTCTCTGACTCCAGTACTACTCCTGTTTTTTTATTGTCTCGAACTCGTTGATATTTGCTCTCAGACTTGGTCATTGGTTCCACCAAATATTTTAGTTAGTGCAGACAATATAATGTTCATTTTTTCTGAAGTAACTTCCTTTCAAAACAAAATTAATTGAACTGAATGCTTGTTCAGGTATTGGTTTAATTTAAAATCCATCTAGAACAGGCATTGATTGATATTGGCCGCCATGGCAATAGAATGAAAAAGCATTCTTTTTTTTCTGTGTCAGCCTTGACTCTGTCTCTTTCATTTGGACTCAAACCTGTTTGGAGTCTTTGGCTTTGACATTACTTGATATAAAAATATATCTGTTTTTGTTTGAAATATTTTTACTGGAAACATTTTGTGAAAATCTTGACATTTATACAGAGTAAGGAACTGCTTCAAATTGTAGAGAGTACGTAAGTGAAGAGAAGGAGAAAAGATAAAGGGGCATATGTTCGTCTAATTACCCCTTCACCCGCCTTTCGACCATTACTTGTAATTTGTAATTTGAGATGGTTTTAATTTGTGTTATTCAGGAAAAGACCATATTTGAAAAAATGCTTCAGTTCTATTCTATATCATGCAGGATAAACCTAATATTATATACATTTTAATACTTTGTCCTTCATATGTTCACAGTATGGATGGGTAATCTAATTTTCAGAAACATTGAATGGGATCAGATGTTTAATGTAGGTCTGAGTTGCTGCAATGTGCAGAGTATTCCTGGTTGTTCATGGTCTCTTAGTAATACTTGATGTTCTGTGTTCTTACATCAGTCCTGCTTTAAATAGCTGAGCTGTACCAGTCAAACACTGTAGTCGTGGTGATTCCCCCTTTGTCCCGTTGCCTAGAGACAGATCTACAGACACAGGGAAGAGGAAGAAAGAGAAACAGAGAGATAAAGCGGTAAAGTTGACAGATGGTAGGATGGAAGGTGGGGAACAGCTAACGTGCAGAAGGAGAAAAAACATAGCAAGCCTTTTTTTTACTATTTCTGACCTAGAATGTTTTCTTTACAGACGTGTACATTGATAAGAATGACAAGAACAAATAAAGACAAAAAAAAGAAGGTAACACAGGCAAGAGACGGATATGAAATTATATTAAAAGTATAATTCAAATGGTTCCCTGTTGGTAAATTGTTTATTTTCAGTAATTACTATTTGCTCTTGTTTCAGTCTTGGTTGTTAAAATTGACCAAGGAAAGGTCAAGATGAAGTAAACACAAGATAAGATCAAATTAAACTTCCATTGATCCCTGAGGTGAATTTACATAACTGCAGCAGCAGCAGAAAAAGATACTAGAACACAAAGTAAGCAATAAGAAACTTTCCAGAATAATACAGCAGGAAAACAATCAATCGCAAGATAGTGCACTGTGAATATAAAGCAACTGTTGACTGATAAAAACATATATTTTTTTGGATAGAACTGGATTATTTATGGGAATATGCTTGATTAATTAAAGATATTTACATGTTTCCAAACCACTGACATATGGAAAATGGATGTAGCGTCTATATTTTCTGCCACTGTACAAAAATTAAGCTTCGGTATCGAGGTCCCACCCACACACTTGTCCAAGTCAATCTTGAGCAGGGCTGAGCTGTCAATGATGACATGAAACCCCCTTTTCATAGCATCAAGTAACTGATTCAAACCAAATCAGCGTGTTAAGAACTACCTGAAGCGCCGAAAAGCATCTTTGGGAAAACAAATATTTGACGTGTATTGACGTATTATTTTTTAATTTTTTGTTTGGCTCCATCTGCTAACATGGAGGGGCCGGGGCTTACGACTTATACTGGAACCAGCAGACACCAGACATATTTTGTCTTCACTTTCGGGGAGCTGTCATTTTGTATAAAACATGTATAACAAAAATGGGTGATGAAATAATGTAGTTATTTGCATGAACCAGTTCCATCTCTCGACTCTGGGGATATTTCTCGTACACCAGCTGAACACTTTGAAGCAGCAACATTTCTGATTGGTTACTCGGCAAAATCCAGTGTTAGAAAGCCAAACGAGGAAGTGGCTGCAGGCTGGTGTTAATTCTCTGCTCAGGTTGGAATATTTGCAGATTGCTTGTGTTTGACAGTCATTACTTCAATTCATCAAACAGGTTTTCACTTCTCGCCGGCTCTCTTCTCGTACAGCCACGAAGAGATTTAGAGAGACAAGTCGGAGTAATGAGTCTCTCGGGCGTTTAAGCATTTTCATCATCTGAGGAGGAGAATGAGGAGAACAGAATGGAATACAATAGTGTGCAGGGGAGGATAACAGAGCTGGGAAAGGAGGAGAGGAGACAGGGAGAGGAGAGAAGGCAAGAAAAGGAGGAGAGGAAACAAGGGGGAAATAGGAGCAGAGGAAAGGAGAAGGAGAGTAGAGAAGAGATGGAACAAGAAGAGACAATGAGAGGAGAGGAGGAGAGGGATGGCGAAGATAGAAGGCAAGGAGATTAAAATTAGTATAAATGAGAATGAAATGAAATCAGTATAGAGGAAAGGAAACAAGGTGAGGAGGAGGAAAGGAGTGTGAGGAGAGAACATGATTATTTCACCTGTAATTGTTTTGTGTCTTTCTCTCTTCCACAGCATCTGTCTAGCAGACACAGTGTACAGCAGAGCACCACACAGGTAACGCACCGGATACTGTCTGTAATCCTATCAGGCATCAAGTCCTTAAGCACTATACTAAAGTACAGTTTTGAGATACTGGTAGTGCATTTCTGTTTCCCATGAAAATACTGCTAACACATAAGACTTTCAATAATTCAACTCTAAACAAAAATCACAGTTTGTACTTTAACTATGTCAAACTCCTTCTGCACAGTGAAGGTGCATCAAAAAAGTTTACTTATAATCAATAAATAACATCTTGTTTGTTTACAGTAACTACGCTAATGTTCCAGAATTGTATTTGGTAATTTATTTAATTTATTGTTGTTTATTTAGTTAAATTTATGTACAGGACAGATAAGCTTTAAAGGCTACAAATGATACATTTTCCCATAATGCTTGTTTTGTCGCGGATTTTCAGGGTGACGGCACCCGGCAGCGACACGGGGAGCCATGTAGAGTTCCAGTACCACACCACCTACTGGTCAACCTGAAGAGCTTCACCTATAACAGCATAGGAGAAGACACGGACATATTCTTCTCTCTGTATGACCTGAGAGAGGGCAAAACCATCAGGTAGGAACATACACCCCTTAAACACATCATGTGGGCAATGGACTCTTCAATTTCTTGTTTTCTGGATTTCTGTTAGCATGTTCTTCCAGCTGGTTTTAATGAGTTTGCTGATATGACTGAAGTAGGAACGCAGCAGTACACAAAAGAAATGATTTGAATCTCTAGTGGTGGATTTTGCTTAGTGATTTATGGAGTCTTGGGGGGTTATGTGCTGATTAACTATAATTTGCTGCAAAAGAGTGGTCACAGTTAAATTAATCACAGCAGTACATATTCATTTGGTATTATATAATAATAATATTGTTAGCAGTCTTTGTGTTTCTGTTTTAATATCTCATCTTTATTGGTCACAGTTAACCCTGCAATAACTGATGTTTTGGCCATTGAGGGGAAGCGGAAACAAGTTGTGAACATTGACATATCATCACCATTTAAATTGATACAGTGAAACTATTCAGCAAAGAGTTGCCAATTTATAAATCCAGCAGTTATGGAACAACATGTTCATTCATTCAAGTCCAATATTCACTCTCTTTTAGCTTTGTTTGGGTCTTCCTAACTCCTGAGGGAAATATCTGGCTCCACTATGTTCACCAGCTAGTCTCTAACTGTGTCTGCTGTGTGCTGTTGAGCAGGTAGTGTACTGTGGGAGAGACAATAAACAATGAGATGAAACTTGCTATAAAAGCTCTGTTAAGCTGGGAGGAGCTGCAGATTCAGCTGATAATTCTCTATAGGTTCATTACTGGGAACCCCTTTGACATTGTCATGTTTTCACTTTCTCAAGATATAGCCACTTTAAACATACTACAAGGAGTTTTTAACTGATTGTGAAACAGCATTCATTTAATACTGACGCCTTTATATCAGTGGTTCTCAACAGGTTTCACCTTGGGATCCACATTTTCCATTAAGTCGCATCTCACTTTTATAGAATTCAAACCAAGCAAATGTATTTTTCAAATAGGCTATTAAACACATACACTGTCATCATGGCCCTTTCTGACATAAAATACACTTATATTTCCATCCATGGATTCAGGCAGGGTCCGTGTTTTGCATACTTCTACACACATCGACACATAAACACACACTGCCCAATGCCATCTTCTTACGTAACGTAAAATGTACTCATATTTTCATCCCTGCAATCAGAGCACATCACTCTGATTGAGTATGAAGATCACAACTGCTTGCTGCTGGTTCTTATGAATAGGATTTAAATTAACATACAACTGCATAACGACACACAAAATAAATATGTTCCACAAAATGGGCTGTTTGCACAAAAGGCTTTTTTCTCGAGTCAGTCATAATATAGCAAATCATTAAAAATAGGTATTTTCTTTTTTTTGACCACACACTCTGAGACTCATTTAGAACGAGTTGCAACCGACCCATTGAGACAGCGTGCTCTATATGACCTACAAACACAAACAAGACCACCAGCAAGGAGATTGGCTATATAGTTATTGTTAATGCCTTCCAGCAGGTCGGATTCGGTCGGATTGAGACGAGATGAGAGATCAAACACTACTGTTGTCATGGGGCTGCCAGAACACAAACACAAAATGTAGTAAAGTACAGTGCTGCCAAAGCATATACAAGGTGTATAGTGTCTCTCTCTGCTCTTTATGTAACCTTTCACCCACTCTCTCTCTCTCATATCTGACATATTGCCTTCATAATATGGAACAAATAGTGGCAAGTGGCCACACACAGCTGCTGTGAATAATACATGACCAAGCAGCATAATTATTGCACATCAATTATGCATTAGTGAAGTGATCACAATGCTAACGGATAAGGAATTGCTAATGCTGTGATGGCAGAAGGGTGTGTGTATGTGTGTGTGTTTTGGGTGTGTTCTATGTTCGTTAGGATTATACGAACTTACATAGGCAGGTCGCCCGTTCACGGTGTAGGGTCAATGAGGACATTTATCTACACAAATGTTGATGATTAGCCAGAAAGTAGAACTAATAGGGTGTTTGTGTACAATGTGCTTTCTCTCCATGTAGTTTGGTCGAGGAGAGAGAGAGAGAGAGGAAGTTGAGACGAGAGAAGAGGAGAGAGAGGAGAGAGAGAGTGTTTTTGTCTGTACAGAACAACAGGTGAGGGTTCAACAAACACAACACTCTTTTTGTTAATTTAGTTTCTCACTCTGTCTCTTCATAGCAAACCAGCTGGAGCGCTCTCTGTCTGCTCGCACGCACGCACGCACACACACAACAACACACACACACACACGCCCACACACACACTACACACACACACACACACACACACACACACACACACACACAGACCACAAATACATTTGACCTTGGCAGCTTGTTTTCAATGTCTGGTCTGACTCAGCATTAGAGTCTAATGACAAGACCTGCTCCTCTGAGACGCTCAGATGGGAGAGGACAGGGGATGAAAAGAGAGAGGAGGGAATGGGAGAGGAGGAAGAGAGGTGAGAAAGAGAGGATGGAGCATGGAAAAGGAGAAGAAGGAGAGGGAAGAGAAGAGGAGGGAGGAACTTCCATGGCTGACCATGGCTTTCCAACAAGAATCTCCGGCTTATTGAGGACTGTTTTTTTGTCCCTCCAGAGCTTTGCTTCCGCTGGAGGAAATTATTGTGGCAGACTTAAACTCCAATTGAAAGAGTGTGGTGTGTGTGTCTGTGTGTGTCTTTGCGTCTCTTGTTATTGCCCATCTAATAAGCACCGTGATCCCTCTGCAGTGAGAGGCTGAGATGGAGGCTGTAATGTGGTTGATCTCAGCAGGTGATTTCTCTCTGACTTTTTCTCAGGTCTCCTTCCCCAAAGCCATCAGTGTGTCTCTGTGGGGACGTCTGAGAGGAAACTGAAACCTTCCACAGATTTCTCATTTCGTCTTTCCTCTCAGGCAGACCAAAGACTCTGTTTCAGGGAGCAGCAAACAATTGTCTGTCGGTCTCAGGAAAACCTTTTTGTTTGTGCAGAAGGAGAAACATTTTAAGGAAATTCCAAATTCATGTTGTTTGTAGAAGCTTATAAGGCTCATTTGAAACTCTCTATTTAAAGGTTGCTAATTTTACACTGTCGGACTGTTTGACTCAGGCTTTGCTTGTTTGAATTCTAAATGGATTATACATCAGGATGCTATGCCCTATAAAACCTTGATCGTGTTTTAAATAGGATTAACAGACTAAAAACTGGTTTTCTTTACCTTTGATGGAAGCTATTGTTAAGCCATTTCACATTTTATATTCAGCATTCCTATTTTCAGTTCAAAAATTAACTGCTGTAAACTGTCAACTGCTGTAAAACCCCACAGAAGAAGAGAACAACAAACACAATCACGATGATGTTTGTTGACTCCGAGCAGGAAGCCAGCTTTGATATTGAATGACAGACGAAAATCAAGAAAATGGATTTGTGGTTGAAATGGAGCAGCAAAACAGCTGAAAACACGGAGAAAGAAGCAAAAAAGAAAGAGAAAACAGAGCCAACAAAATAGCATCAGTGTCAGGAAGAATATGTTTTAATAGGGTTTACCTCAGCGGGCTGCAACCCTTCTGAGGCATTGTGCTTTTACAGTTACAAGGTTGTTGTTTAATAAATCAGACACTGATGGCGCAGCGCTGTATTGTAGGCTACCTCTCATATGGGAATTTATTTTCTGTCAAAAATGTTTTGCGCTGGTCAGAGAGTACAGAAAACAGAAAACAGAAAACATAATTGAATTGAACTGAGTTAGTCAACTAATTCTTTGTCCGAATTAAAATGAGTTTAAAAGTAAAAGTTCTGTTTAATTGTGAGAACTTCTCTTGCTTCTTATCTAAATAGACAGAGGTGGGAAGTAATCAAGTACAAATATTTACTGCCATGCTTTTTACTTTTACCCCCTAAATTTTTATACAATATCTCTAAGTTGTACTCCTTACATTTTCTCATTACAGACTCGTTTCAGTTTGTTTTGCACAGAAACAGCCAGTAATAATTTATGCTTTGAGTATATTTCAGAGCCTATACTTCTACTTGAGTAAGGAGTGAGTGTACTTCTGCCACGTCTGAATACGGGGTGAGTGAAAACGAAAAATGTGCATTATTTGAAAATATAAACTACATGTTTAAGAAACCTGCAATGAAATGACGTCTAACTCTCAGAGGAACCTCGATAAGTTTAGTGATACTTTTTCTCCAACTTACCAGTAACCTGTGGTAAATAAGAAGCAACATGAAACATATGGTCTGTATTCTGTACACCATCATCAGCCGGGTTTCAACTCCATCAGGAGTCAGCTTTGATCTTCTTCTACAAGTAGAACAGACTTTTCCACTCCAGTCATGACAGCAGAACACTATTAACTCTGTATTCTGTCACTGGATTTTAAATCTCATCCCTCCAAGGTGTGACTCACTGGAGTCTGTTCTCACTGAGTCACTTCTCTTCTTTTCAATATCATTTTCTTCTCATCACGGAAACATCTTTAAGCTTTTCTTTATTTTTCCTTCCCAACAACTTCTTTCTTACATGATTTTTTTTCATTTCATTTTCATTCTGTATCACTTTGGTTAATCGATTCAACTGAACGCCTAAGATAATGCTATAAATCTGCACGGTGTAGTGAAAGCGAGTGTTTGTGCAGCATCATCAGCTGTAATGTAATGCAGTGAAATCAGCCGTTAAGTGTTGAATCAAGGTTAAATTGAAAATGGCTTCACTCTACTGAATTTAAACTAATAGAAGATAGTCCACTTGTGTCATGTAGAGACAAGCTTTTTACTGGAAGGTTGTAAAATCAATGCATTTGTATAGCCCAGTATCACATACTAGGTTTAAAAAAATTAGACAAATACTAGTAATATTCCAAATAATAAATAATAATAAATGCGATTGCCAGAACATTAGGCTATAAATGAACTACACCATGTTCGCATGACTTCAACATCGCCACCACTAAACCTCCAACTAATTAAATCTTGTGATTAAAATCTACAAATTGTTTGAGTTTGAATGTTTGCAAGAGTGTGAGTATAAACACAACGAGGCTGTAAGATAAGTAGATAAGTTTGGCATGTTTAATGTCTCAGACAACCTCTTTAGTCTCATTTAGCCAGTTGTTAGCAACCACCTTCTTTGAGACAAGTAAAAGCAAAGAACTATAGTACCTCATTATAATGCAGTTTGGTCACACATTTTACCTGTATCAAATCTGATTTGGATATTGCATTTGGCCGTATTGCGATTTTGATTATATTTTAATTTATTGTGCAGTCCTACCAAAAACCCATTTGAAAAAACCCACTGACTTCAAGGCGCTAAAATGCTAACTCATTTAGGTTAGGACTCATTCCTGCAGAACTCTATGGGATTTACTGGCTCCCTGACTGAGCACAAGTTCCCTTAAAATACAGAGAAAAAGCCCTAGAAAGCCTCAGTACATAAGGGGATTGCCCCTGATCCGACTGCTGGAGGTGCAGTAAGAGCCGGAGGTGTGAAAATGACAATTGAAAGCTGTAGAATAGCTGTAGTTAAAGAATATGACAATTGGCCCATGTCTCTGGTGCAGTAGGTGGATCGGGGGTGATGGGGGAAGGACAGTGGATGCAGTCTGGAGGATATGTGTGATGGACAAAGTCAGGGTGAGCTGTGAGGTTGCTGGTTTAAATCCTCAGATCAGCAGAGAGAGAGAGAGAGTAAAATCCATGATCCTTCCTTCCCCACGGGTCTGAGCTGCGGATCTGCTCTGTGGCTGACAGTGGGAGAATGTGGTTGCTCTGGGCGGCTCCCATGTGTGAATTTTATCAACGTGAACAAATTCCTCTGGAGAAATAAAGGTTGGAAAGCGCCCGGTCATCCTGACTGAGTGTGAGTGCGGAGGCTCTGCTGCAGATATGGTACATTCAGAGGATGGATGGCAACGATGTGGAAATGACTTGTGATGAGTGTGTATGTGTGTGTGTGTATGTACACCATATGTGCATATGACCGAGTGCATCCATGCGTACATCCATCTGCAGTCTACATTTGCATGTGTGTGTGTTTGAACACGTTTGTATCAAGCAGAACATTTTCTGATTGCATCCACGTTGTTTATGTTGCCTCCTTCATATTGACGTAGACATAAAATAGAGTTAATAATTCAACTGTGTGTGTGTGTGTAGCTGAACAGTGAGCATGTGTACTTGTACTTTGTGCATGAGTGTGTGTTGTGTATTCGTGCCTGCTGCCACCTAAGAGAAGGTTACAAATTACTTTGGATAGCATGTGTGTGCATATATCTTGTGTGTATGTGTTTTGGCCACCGAGATCCGTCTCTCTCTCTCTCTCTCTCGTCTCTCCGTCTCTCTCTCTCTGTCTCTTTCTCACTCTTTCTCAGTGAGGAAAAACAACCAACAACAACAAAACAGGAGCTACATTTGAATATGAAAACCATAAACTCACTCTTTCTTTGCACCCCCTCTGTCTCCCACCTCCTCTCTCTCTCACACATTCCTACTGTTTGGGAAGAAATACATATTTATTCTCTTTTGTTGTGTTTGTTTATTTGTTTGGGCCGCAGTATCTCTGGGGGATTAGAATAAATTGTTTAGTTTAAAGAGTCGGACACGGTGTGTGTTGTGGGGATTTGTCGGCCCTCACTGCTGCTGTTTGCTATTTGAATTGTGCAAATATTAGCAATAACCTGAGAGTTGTTTTTATTGTGTGGGAGTATATGCTGAATAATAAAGACTATATGAAGAGCTGTTTTTTATGAGATGCACTATTTTCCAGGAAACACAATATGTATACCCGCAAAGTGGCCGATGACAATGAAAATCATGACAAATTCTAGTAGTTTGGAATAAGGATGCACAGAAACCACAGTAGTTACATTTAGGTACTTGCCGATAC
>NW_023339740.1:27940070-27940789 GCF_004916995.1 Morone saxatilis | reverse complement strand
TATTTTATTTAGACAAAGTTCCTCTACAGTTGCTCCTGTTTCGCTGTTGGCCTCAAAGATAAAATTAACCCCAGAACAAGGTCAGTGATGAGCAGAGATGCATGCTGGGAGAAGGGCCTGTGTGTGACTGACAGGCGGCTGTGACCTGGATGACTGAAGAGAAAAGTTCATTAACTCCATCGAGTTGTTCTTTAGTCTGTTCCCTCTCAGTCGGGGCGGTTTTAAAAGCCCCTTCAGGTTTCTTTAATTACACAATCTGTTATTTTTATCTCTGTTCTTTCTGCTTTTCATCATTTTTAGGAGAGATATAAATTAGCTCTAAAGCTGCGGAGTGCGTTCGCTGACACGTCGTCCTAATCGATGGCGAGCAGATATTCACTGAACAGACAAAAGCTGTAAAAATCATATCGGACCCGTTGATTTACGTCTTTATGTCAGCGTCGATCCCAGCACGAAGAGGAACTGAGAGGTTCGAACATCAGCTGCGATGGCGGGTCGGGATCGGGCCCAGCTGAGGAAGTCTGGCATTAGAGGACCGGGGTAGTTAGCCGGGCCGAGAGGCAATAAAAGCTCATCCAGAGTTGTGTTTTTTATGCCCACGGCTCCATTAAACGTGACCTCGATAGAAACGGGACATGAATAAAACAAAAGCAATCGAGAGGCCCTGGAATGCAGGAACATGGACCGGATCCAATGAGCCAGGAGGAGGAGGAGGAGGA
>NW_023339740.1:27939242-27940045 GCF_004916995.1 Morone saxatilis | reverse complement strand
GAGGAGGAGGAGGAGGAGGGTAACAAACAGGAGGGACAGTGTATCTCTGTGTGATAATGACCCGACAGCAGAGCAGAATCATTACGGCTCACACTGACCTGTGATCCTCAGACCTGCTCGTTTCTCAAACTGAAATCTTTTCTTTTGCTTATTTAAATGTCAGATATGTCCACGTGCTCTTGTGTGTTCAGCCCAATAACTCACACACACAACTTGAACAAGATGGTGATTGTTTCCCAGTCATGGGGTCCGACTTGGCTTGTTTGGTTCTATGTGGAAGTCTTCTTCTGCCATAACAAATCAGAGTTGCTTCCTCAGCTCTATCTTTCCTGAGAAAAGAAAAAAAAAAAAACAACCAAAGAAAAAAAC
The DNA here is from genome assembly GCF_004916995.1 of Morone saxatilis. Lineage (NCBI taxonomy): Eukaryota > Metazoa > Chordata > Actinopteri > Moronidae > Morone > Morone saxatilis. Next base: position 27,939,676 of record NW_023339740.1, on the reverse strand, counting down.
ACAAAAAATTGTTCTGTGTCACACTGAGAGCAAACAGAGTTAACAAACTGGGCCACTGAAGCTGATTCTGATCAGCCACAGGCCCAATGATCAGGACGATTATCTGGCATTATGAGGTAATCGTACGGTGGGCAGCTATCGGTATCCGCTGTTGAAAAGCCCAGACTGAACCACTGATTCTGATTCTTCCTCAGGTTTTTCTGGATGTGTTCAAACAAACTCAGACAAATGAAAAAGAGATCAGACAGAAAATCCAGGTAGAAAAATACTTTAGTCACCTTTAAGGAGAAGATTGTTACGACTCCTCTGAGCTCCACAGGCCTCCGTTAGGGAAACTCTTGTTAAATTAAAGCCAATTAACTCAATTCCAAACAGTGAAACTGACCTTTGACCCCCTCATATTTACATAATTTCCTCTCTCTCTCTCTGTGTCT
>NW_023339740.1:27937990-27939161 GCF_004916995.1 Morone saxatilis | reverse complement strand
CTCTCTCTCTCTCTCTGCTGTCTCCCGCCTCGTCTTTGACTCTCCCGTCATGTCGACATTCATTGATCGTGCGTCCGCAGACTTAAACACATATTGTCAGGAGCGATGCTGCGAGTGGAGCACTAACTTGATTTCCTATAGGCTTTAAGGTCATAAAAATCATCCGAGTCAATGTCAGCAGACTTACGGCTCGTCATAAATGGGAGGTCTCACTCTGATACAGAGGCGTGGCCTCAAAGTGACCTCCAGTTATGATTGACGCCCTTTCTGCAACACTTGTTTTGAGTGACAGCCAAGCTCCTGGATGTGTGAGTGTGTGTGGAGCTGAACAGTATAAAGCACAGTGACGCTCCTCTACAGTGCTGCTGCTTCAGGATCAGACCTTAAAAATTATTTGAGTCATAAAATTCAACAATGAACAAATGTGCAAACTCAGACTTCAATTTTCTTCAAGTTTTGATCCAAAACGAGAAAAGCTGACGTCTGTTTTACAGCTCAACATGCTCCAGATAACCGGGAGTTTAATTGTACAACAGGGAACTTTTAAGTTTACCAACTTCAAGACAACATCATTTTAGATACATTAAATACTTTTTTTTTTTTTTTACCATAAAATGGACGCTGAAGATTTAAAAATGACTTTATTTTCTGGTTGAAGCTTGTTTTCCTGTTTGACTGATGATAAAAGTTTAGTATCACAGGAGAAAGTCCCATCTGGAGTTCTACAGCGTCTTCTATTCCAGATTTAAGAATCTGCTGAGTAAGCTAACTGTCTGTGTAGTGACAGAAATACAGATTATTGATCAAAGAAATGTATCATAACAGCTTTAGAATTTGACAAACTGCAGTGTATAAACTCTAGAGCTATCCACTGTTTATTGATTATAGATTATTGATTGAATCAGCTCCCATATAGAACATAGCTCTAGAGTTTATTTACACTGTTTATTGATTATAGATTATTGATTGAATCAGCTCCATATAGAACATAGCTCTAGAGTTTATACACTGCAGGTTGGTTATACCACTGTTTATTGATTATAGATTATTGATTGAATCAGCTCCATATAGAACATAGCTCTAGAGTTTATTTACACTGTTTATTGATTATAGATTATTGATTGAATCAGCTCCATATAGAACATAGCTCTAGAGTTTTACACTGCAGGTT
>NW_023339740.1:27932721-27937965 GCF_004916995.1 Morone saxatilis | reverse complement strand
TATAAACTCTAGAGCTATGTTCTAGAGCAGAGGGAAACAGCTAGCATGTTTCTGTCCAAAGTAAGCGAATAAAATAAAGTCAAATCATTCTGTGATGATTTCTTACCGTGCTGATGGCGGCGTTGGCGGCAGGTTGTGGTGATGCGTTGAGGGGGCGGTCCCTGGCGACCACGAGCTCCACGGTCTCTCCGGGCTGCTGCAGGAGGGCGAGGGCCTGCTGCTGGCTGATCCCCGGCTCCAGAGGGCTGCCGTTTATCACCAGGATCTGGTCCCGCTCCTGGAGACGCCCGTCCCTGCAGCCGCCACAACACCAGTCAGGACTTTCATACAGACCAACGTCTTTCAACAAAATGCATCAGCAGCTTTAACTTTTAGTAGACAAACCAGTCAGCTACCTAAAGAAAGTAACACAATATTCAGTGTACTGCAGTCAGACATGTTTTAGCCCAATGTACCCTCACAGTCTTACCAGGACGGAAAGAAAACTAAATGTTTAAAGTCTGTAAGATTTCTAATAAACAGAGTTTTGAGTGAGGCGGGACAGGAACCTGTGTGCGACGCCTCCAGGCTGGATGTGTTTGACGAAGACGCCCTGGAAGCTGTTTCCTGCTGGATTCAGACCGACCACGCTGAAGCCCAGACCTCCAGAGAGAGGCCGGGTCAGAGTGACCAGCTCTGTGTCACGCCCCCTGCCCACGCCCAACACACACACACACACACACACACACAGGTCAGGAGTTGTGTTTATATGCATGCTGGTGCAGGTGTGTGTCTCTGTGTGGCTCCACCCACCTCAGCGGCGCCGAAGATCCATTTTTGCAGGAGGTCAGACGAGGGCGGAGTCTGATGAATGGGCGGAGAAGAGCCATTGGTCAGGATGGAGGAGGAGGCGGACAGGGTGGGCGGGGCCGAGCTGCTGGCGGGATTAACGGCGCTCATGATCAGCTGACCCTTTTTGGAGAAACTGAACTCGCTGCAGGCATCAGGAGGCATACTGCTCAGCTGCAGGAGGAGGAGGAGGAGAGGTCTTGTCAGACAGGTGATACATGTTTTGTAGGTGTGGTTTGGAGCCTACAGAGTTATAAAAACTACTGAGACACATTTTCTAAAACTATAAATGAGCTCATCAAAGTCCACAGCTGAGATCATCAATACTTATTTGGCAGCGATCAATATGTCTGTTACACAGTGGTTGAGTATTCACTCTTCTTTAGATGTTACATTTGGTCACTTTGGCTTCTGATGTAAAAAAGGTCTATCTCTGTAGGGATCCTTTCATAATGCTGTCAGACACTGACAATAACAACCTGAGTCTGTCAGTGGCAGAAACAAACACTTTTAGAGGACAGAGATTGACAGTTCATTTGTCACTAAGCATTAGCTAACTCTGAGATGCTGGTACTCTAATACCACATCTAGTGGCAATGTTGTACATATAACCTTTAAAATAATATACAGAGAGGGTTATTTCTGTGCTGTTTCTATGTACTATGTACCCATCATTCTAAAACACATGCATTTGATGCTGTTTGTTTGTTTTCTAGCACATAGATCATTGAACTGCACACTCGCACACTGACACTAACTTTCCACTAACTTGTCAGTCATGCTCAAGATAAACTCACACACAGACACACACACACACACACACACGCTCTGTCCATCCTACCGTAGTTGGTGCTGGGAGCTGTGTATTTGGTGCTGGACTTCCGGATGATGTTCTCGTGGATCTGGTACCATTCGTTCTCATTGTTACACCTGGAGAACAACAACAAACCTCAGGTCTTATGAAGCAGAAAAATATTTTGTGACTAACCCTAACACATTGACAATAGAAATAAAAAATCATAGACAGGGTTAATTAAGATCGTAACTTAAATGTTCTGAATACTGCATAAGAAATAGTAGACCTACTACTTGTTATTAAAATAACATAACACAAAAGTATTAAAAGGTTGATTCATGCTTCATGTAGAGAAGATTGTAACAAAGTGTGTACAGTTAATATTATATAATTGCAGCTAAAACAGCATATGAGCCCTACTGTAGTCAAACAGAAGGGCTCGCTGGACTTTGAAGCAGCACAGAAGATGGCGCCAGTAGGAGCAGAGCTACTGGCTGATTGCAGTTATTATTGTTTTGTTTCTGGCTGAATCGTCGTGTGGTGTCAGTAACATTTTATCGTTTTCAGTCATATCGACATCACAAGAAGCTTGAGAAGCAGCCTGCCCGAGGTAGACTGAGAGGATGTGTAACCACCCATGAAGCATGAAGCATCCTCAGGAGTTCAACTAAGGTTGCTGCGAGGCACCAAACACACACACACACACACACACACACACGCACACACACACACACAGTCACAGTTACATCATGTTGTGACTGTGAGAACTGTGGGGCTCCTGCAGGCAAGTCTTCAGAAGTTTCAGCCGAGGGGGATTCCCTAATGTCTGCCATCGACTGTGTGTGTGTGTGTGTGTGTGTGTCTGTCTGTGTGTGTGTGTGGGAGTGTGTGTGTATGTGTGACAAGAATGTGCTGATGGCATTATAAGACTGCAGAGACGACTCTGTGACAAAATAGAGAAGTGGCTGTCTGTAGCTTATGGGAACTCTCTCTCTCTCTCCTTCCTCTCCTTTACATAATGAAAGAGAAAATAAGAGGGTGAAGTGTTACATGAGGTAAAGAGTAAAGAGACAAAGGGAAGAGAGAGAGGAAAAGGTCAGAAGAATGAGAGTAAAGATATGATGAAAAGATTGTGTATGCCACCCTCTTTATTGTCTCTTATCTTTAACCTTCTGCCCATTTTCTCTCTCTGACCTTTCTCTCACGTTCATTTTGAACAAGTCTCACTCCAAACTACTTTTCTGCTCTGCCCCAAAAGGTTCAGTTATAAGATCTTCTTTTAATAAAAAAATTTTCTCATGGAGCCCTGTGTGTGTGTGTTTATGAGGTCAGGTTAAAAGGTACAGTTGTGAAGCTCCAAACTAGAAGTGTGACCCTCACATTTGGGATGTCACCCTGTGATCTATAAATGAATGGAGCTGTGATTTTATGAACCCATTTCGGTGCGAGTTCTTGCTCCCAGAGCTACGTTTAACGTCTGGTTCAGCTGCTGGTAGTGCTACAGTATCAGATTCATTTTTATGCGGTGACTCAGTCCATCTTTCAGCTTTGTATAAAATCTGTTTCAGAGAGTTTCAGAAGTCAGAAGGTAGCTTGGTTATAAGTAAACTTTCAGCAGCATTTCAGTTACTACATGGAGGACTGGCAGTAGATATACTACAGGGACATAAGGTAAAAAAAGACAGTGTAATATCTTATCTTATGTTATAAAAATAGCATTTATGGGATGAATTTTTATTTCTTGTGAATATTGATCACGATATTATTTTTCTTTTGGGAACTTTTAATAAATTAAAAGATCTATCTGTATTATGTATTTTAAAATACATACATTTAACATTCATACACATTTAATAGGCTTAATAGGACCCCTAGTGATGGTCGGGACCCTCAGGTTGGCAACCAGGGTTGTAAGGTACTTTGAGTATATTTATTGTACTGTATGTGTTTGTGTGTGCAGCCACTTACGTGTAGACTTTCAGGACAAAGTCTTTCTCCTCTTTGAGTTCTGAGATGGTCTGCAGCACGTCACTCATGGCGAGGACGGCACAGCCGTACGGTCGGCGGTACTGAACGTGCGGAGGGCCTTTCTTACTGTCATTCAACAGCATGCGACCTGAAACAGGAAGTGTGTGTGTGTTATATAGTGAGAAATATTGGACATAAGCTAGGACCCTTTCAGTTCATTCAGCAGCACACAAATGACTTGGAAGTAAACGATTACAAATAAGGAGAACAGATTTAAAAAGCTGAAACTATAAACTGTGTATGTATATCTTTTTTACATGAATGAATGAATGGTGGTTACTGTGAGGTTTCCTTACTTTTTAAATTATTAATCACAGTCTAGTGTAGAAGAAGTCAAAAATGACCGGTGGACTTCTCTGACAGTCTCAACCAAAACTCTTTTATTTCAGGATTGTATGACATTGTGTAGGTGTTGCCTCCTGTATGTCACACTGCATATCTTAATCACTCCAGTCTTACCTGTTCTGATGACCTGGGAGATGATGTAGAGATCTCTCTTCATGTCTTTGTTGCTTAGGTCCTGCAGAGCCCAAAAGACAGACAGAAATGAACTGAAAATGTAAGTTCAAACACGGCGCTAATAATTTCCTGCTCTATGATATTAATCATACTCCAGAGAGAAGAGAAGGAGAAGCAGCAAACATCAAGATTAATGTTCAAACCTACAATGTATAAATGCACGACTGGAAATTCCTCTGGATTTCCCATCTCTATCTTTTGCCTACTTTTTTCAAATTGATATTATTTCTTGGGGGATTTCATGTTTTTTTTAGCAGACACGGTTCACTGTTGACATCTTAACCCCTAAACCACATGGGTTTCCCAACAGACTTATAGTGCCTTGTATGTTGTTGTCTCTTTACGTTGTTTCCTGTATTGTTATCTGTCTGCGTAACCAGTGAATCAACCTTACTCAAACCTGGTGTGTGTCATGCATTAAATGTGCTGTATTAATCAAACATTATTATCTTAAATGGGGTTTCCATTTCCTGAGGCACTCATACTAATGCTTGAGGAAACCTGAGGAGCTTTTATCTAAAGAGCCTCCCATTAAAAGCAGTGAAAATATGTTTGTCGTGGCTGAACCCTCCTGATTGTGACTGAAGCTGTTTCCTCTCCACGCTGATTCTACATCAGAGCAATAGGGGGCAATGCATCCTTACTTTTATTCTATTCTTCCTCCCAGTTCTACAAATGTACTCTCCTTAAACTACCTGCAATTTTAAGCATGTTTTATATTTGTATGTTTGTATGTATGTGTGTGTGTGTTACCGTAAAGAGGGCACACAGCCTGTCCACCTTCTCTGGATTCTTTGGTCCTCCGTTCTTGTTCAGTCTCACCATAAACTTCTCACTGAAATACACAAATAGAATAACGGCTGCCTTTAACTTTAGAACAAAGGTTTGATATCTGTGAACGACACCTCAGATTCCCTGAACCGACCCGATCTGAGAGGAATGTACAGAGAAACAAGTGGAGGGTGCAGGCGTGTCTCACTCCAGTCGACAGGACACACGGGTCTAAGTCCAAGATTCAGTTTCTATGTCCCAAATCTTCTAGTTATCATGAGAATGTGAGAACATCACAGTTT
>NW_023339740.1:27920071-27932621 GCF_004916995.1 Morone saxatilis | reverse complement strand
TGAATATGGCACGTAGTGTAAAAGGTCCATTTACCATATTCTATGGGCACTATACACCTCCTAAAATGGTCCTGCCACCTAGAAAACTTCATTCAAAGTGGACAGAAACAAAATAAAATTCACCAAAACCATCTTTGTTAGTCTTTCTACTGTTCCAACAACAACCACCTTCTGGTTTGGTTGTAATAAATCTTTAATTTTAATAATTAAATTCACCAGTGTAGTTTTCAGTCCACTATATCTTTACCTACCAAATAGTTGTTTGCTGTTATATTAATGTTAAAGATGTTAAAGGTGGCTGCCTGCAGATGTACATTAAAACCAAATCAATTAATCCGAATGCTATCAGCTGTTTTCTCTGTGCTAACATTAACAACAGTCTGTGTGTCTTTGCTCTCTGCCTTTTCCATATTTCGCTTCTGTAAGTCACCTTGTTACCTCTGTTATAGCACAGATGTTTGTCCAGGGGCATCAGTGACTCATGTTACTGCATTAGTAAGGACAGAGCGTCACTCACACAGACACACAAAACACTCAACAGTTTTCTATACACCAATAAACTTCGTTAGACACATGAACTCAGAAGAACTCAGTTACAAAACAAACACACAGACCTCCCAGGAGCGGCTTGTCCAGTGCACTCTGACTGACACATGCATGTCATCACTTGACATCAGCTGGAAAATCATCTTAATTAGTGTCACTGCAGGGAACCTCAGCCTCCTGTGAACTCCGGCGTCCCCAAAAGTTTATCTTTTAGAAATGTAGCTGTAGTCCTTATTGAAGGAGGCTGGAGACACACTCACACTCTTACATTTTGGTTATTTTCATTAATTTAACATCCCTCTTGAGAAACCGTTGAACTGTATTCATCATACACTACGATGTTTTGTTATAGAAAATGAAGATGTGCTTTTCTTTGCAGCCACATAGCTCCGGTACTCACTGTGCCTTCAGTTTAAGAGCTCACATCACTTCAGAGGTTTCTGATACAACATAGAAACATAAACACAGTGCTGGCAGAAAAAAACAGTATTATCTGGAAAACCTGAACCAGTAACCAGGCTTTTAAATGTGGGTATGAGGTTTAGCTTGTTTCAGTTTATTCCCCTATCACCTCTACCTGCGTACTGCTCTCCTCTCCACTGGTTTCATCCTTACCTCTCTCTACAATCTCTCTTTATCTTGTTTTGCTTATCAACCTACTTATTGCTCTCCCTCCTTCCTTCTCTACTTCTCCCTGCAGGTCTGATCATCTCTCTGCAGCTGCTGAGGGGTGACATGGAGCAGGTCCGCAGAGAGAACCCGCTCATTTTCAGCAGGGGGGTGGCCATCACTCGCAAACTGGGCTTCCCTGATGTCATCATGCCTGGTGAGTCAGCCACATGTACACGTGTGTACACATGTCACAGCACAAAGAGGTGTCCAGTTCATTCATTTATTTATGGGATGGGGAAGCAATGACTCTCTGCGGACTGTAATATTCACTGACTGCACCTTAAAGTAAAGGTGTATAGTCAGCAAATATGTTATCATTTATATTATTAGATAGCATAAAATATATTTATTCCAACATTGTAGACTTGAAAAAGTTTCAGTTCAGAACTAGAAAGGCCTTTTGGATTAGTAAATATGACAGAGTATACTGGATTCATTTTCTCTTCATGTACCTGGATTAATGAGATGGACCTTCACACACATTAGTTACTGTAGTTGTGCCTTTAAATGGTAATTAATTAATCAAAATGCCATCAGCTATTTTCTCCCTGGTTAAAAAAATACCACAAATCACCTTTAAACTGGTTGCTTCTTCAGGTATATCTGCATCAGAAGTATTAACTATTACATTGCCTTTATTTGTTTGTTGGAAATGTTATTAAATGTTACTATTATTAATACAATTAACAGACCAGTGTGTAGCATTTAGTGGCATCTAGTGTTGACGTTGCAGATTGCAACAAACTGAATACTGCTCGTCTTCCAACCGTGAGGGAGAATCTATTGTGGCTGTGAAACGCTTAAGGCCCTACTTACAGCCAGTGTTTGGTTTGTCCACTCTGGGCTACTGTAGAAACATGGAAGACTACCTGTGGCATCTATAGATGAAAACAGCTCATTCTAAGGTCACGAAAACACACTATTCCTATATTCAGGTGATTATACAATAATGAAAACATACATATGAATTCCTGTCAGTAGATCCCCCTGGATGCTCCACACTGGACCTTTAAACGACAATCAAACACTATTCCACAAGTCTCACCATGCTTGGGTCGGTAATTGCCAAAGTGAGACGTTTCTGGATTGTATTTAACAAATAGGTACATATGATTATATATTATTATGTCTTCAATTAATTGATAAAAAAAGAATAAAAAAATAAAGACGGTAGCAGACTCGTTGGTTTGTTCCCGAATTACACATCTCTAGTACAACAGTACACATCTAAGAGAGTACCAGCAGATTTACAAATCACCAACAACAATAAAGTAAAGCCTTTAGGCCTTTAAATAAATCACCAACAGACATACAGACCCTTACCTTTTGACAGCTTTTCTCTTCCCACTGTAGAACTAATAGAGATGTAATTTTTAATTCCATTAACCAGAGAGGGAAAATTGTTTCCTGTTACACAGTATTTACATTTTTTACTTTATGTTTATGTTTGAAAGAAAATTTGTTTTCCCATTTAGAAAGGAGATTAACGTCCATGTTTCCAATTGGCTGCAACCTGATTAAGACCCTGAAACATTTCATCTACCAGAGAGATGTGTGTGTGGGTGTGTGTGTGTGTGTGTGGATGCTGCAGCGTTGGGGGAATGAGACCGTATATCATACTGAGGTCCTGGCTGGATTTACATGCAAAGCATCAGTTTAGTGTCTGTGTCCACTGAACGTAACTTCTCTTAAACAGAACTGCACTCTCCAGTAGTTGTTCAGTAACACACGAGCTGTTACAGAGAACCAGCAGTTTGTATTTCTTACACAGATTTAGGAGGTCTGAATGACGCTGTGAGGAGGTGTCAGAGCACTTTAGTTTGTCAGTTCTTTAAATACAAGACTGCATGGCACCCGGCTCCACAGTGGAAGAGTTAGCACCAAAAAGAGGAGCTACTTGAGTAGTGTGGTTACAAAAGATGTACAAGAGTGTGTAAAAAGTGCAAGAAGACTGTAACAACAGAATGGAAAATACAACAAACTTATCTCACCACCACAAGAAGAAGCACTGAGGAGAGCTGAACAGAACTATTTCTCAGTGTTTTGTTATATCGTCAAGAGTATTGTCACAGAAATACCCTGAAATACTGGGGTATTATTTTATCACCCATCAATAGTCAGAGTGCTCCTCTTGCTAAAAGTAATTTGACTTTTTATGAGGTAATATTTTTTCTAACTATGCTGACCTCCAAAAAGCTTCAGTTTTTCTTCTTTCTCTTCTCTCTGTATTTTCTGTTTCACCCTTTTTAATGTCCTCTGTACAGGTTCAGAGGACATAGTCAGTAGCTACATATTAGATGTAGTATAAACACAGACTGATGAGAATCCTGTCACACAGACAATGTTGTGTCAGTGTACAAACAAGCATTCAAAAGTGCCACCTGCTTGAGTACCAGAGGGAGTCTTACATATTTGGTCCACATGTGTTAAAAGGTTCGATCCACCAAAACACACACAATTTCTCACCTTCTCTTGTGGTGTCAGGCCGTGCATATAGTTCTTTTTATCTGGCTCTGAAACGTCTAATGCAAGCCCAATATAATGGAGATAAATGGGATTTATTTGATCATACATAATGTCCTGCCTACTCTGGATAATCCATCTCACTGTCAACAGCCTTTGGATCTGATTTTAATTGTAAAAATTGTCCAATTAAAACTTGACCATACCACGTGACTAATAATGCTCTGGTAACTGATAATGGTAGAAAACACAAGAGAGAAATCCTTTTTCAATGACCAAAGAGATTTACCCTCAAACCGCCCTTCAAAACGGGCCGACGAGGAAACACCTACACACACATACACCATATGTCTTTCACATCTCTCTCACATACATTAACCATGCATGTCACACACACATATAGCCTCCCCTCGGGCAGTGATGGAGTGAGTATTTAACTCCCATCTTGATACATTAAGGGTGGCATCTCCTCTATAAGGACAAGCTGACATGATAAATGACTCCACACACGTTAACACAGGTGATCAGTCTTGTGTGTGTCAGAGGTATTCAGCTTTGAATGTGTGTGAGAAATATGTGTTTGTGGACATAATGTGTGTGTGTTTGTACAGAGAATATCCAGTGATATAAGACACAATGCAAGCTGTGTGGGAGGCTGCATGTTTGTGCATCTGGAATTGCTGAACATGTTTTTTAATCTTTCAGCAATCTGCGTATTTGTTTGTCTTTCTTATATTCAGATTTTAGCATCATAACATTTCTCTTCTCAGTTAAGTTAATGATAATGTAAAATTCAATGTAAACGATTTCAATTCAAGTTTAATACAAGTTAAATAGTTCAAAGTCTTACTGAGCAAATAATAATATTTATGAACACTAATGGCCAAGTAGTTCTAGACTGTTATCATGCAGAGTAAGGCATTAATAAGTGCTTTTTAATGACTAATAAAGAAAGGAGTCGATGTGCTACCAATATGCATGCTAATAAGCAACTAGTAAATGGTGAATATGTATACCTCAATAGGAAGTGTTACCCTCTTCTAAAAACTTTAAATTGTTTTTACACAAGTATTGTGGACAGCAATAATAAATCATTAAAACTAAATACATAATACATAAATAAATAATAATGGGAAAGGTTTGCTTTAGTCTTTTAAGTGAAAATCGATTATTTTCAAGTCTGATGTGGTTCAGGATCTCCTTGAGCCTCTCGCACTATTGTGGGAGAGAGGACGAGCGTGCTTCCACCTAAATAAAATGAGGCATCTAGCTAATAGAGTTGTAAAGGCCAGAACACGCCCCTTTCATCAAAGGGAAATTGGAAGTCGCAAGTGGTGGGATTCCAAATAGAGCCGTGAGAGGTTCAGGGTTAAGATTTGGACAAGACCAAAAAATATACGTATGGTAAGCAGGTGAATGTTTGCACCCACTGTAAATATCACTGGTATGTTGCTGTCGGTTATTTGTACATGAAAAGAACTGCAAAAAGCCGTGCATATTACACATAGAAGAAGAGTGGACTAGATTGAGTCATAACATTTCTCAGTTGTAATGTGGAACTAACTGTAAGGTTTTATGTGTCCATCCCGGTACCAGGTGACATCCGTAACGACCTGTACCTGACCCTGGAGCGAGGGGACTTTGAGAGAGGAGGGAAGAGCGTTCAGAAGAACATTGAAGTCACTGTCTACGTGCTCTATGCTGATGGAGAGATCCTGAAGGTAGGGATGCAGTGCTGCCATATATAGAACCCTCATTATAAACCCTCAGTACACTTCAAGCTTCACTGATTCATCTGGTCCAGTTCCTGTTCACATTTACAGAGGAGACATGAAGTTAAACATCAGTACCCATATGGGCAAATCAAATTCCAGTGACTGGTTAGGTCAGTTCCTAAATGAACTTACAAAACATATATCAGGAAACTCAAGGAATTATCAGTGGTGTCCGCTGCCCATTTAGCTTTCTGTCAGTGTTAAATCCATAACCTCGTTCCCATTTTGTAACAGTTACCAGCCAAACTATCTTCTCATGGAGTGAAAATTATCTGTATAAGAGTTGTAATCTAATAACAACCTCTAATGAACCATTTACATACATATACAGAACATTAGTGCATCGAGCATTCAGCTAATTTAATCTTGCTCTGCAGTCAGTTGAAGGGAGTTTTCCGTCCTTACTGTTATGTTACAAGCAGCACAGCCACATGGCGGACAGCCGTTCATTGCTACTGCCAACTTATTCCACAGTATCCACAAGCTGACAGGCAGTTACTAATTGACGTATCTTAAAATAAAGATTTGCATAAAACATCATTTAATGACTTCCTTGACATAAACAATAATGATGACAGATGCATTTACTTACTCAGTAGCATAAAACACCAGACGAGTCTTCTGCACCAAATCAAACTATTTGTATAAATTTATAACCAACCCACCTGTTCTGTATTTTCCCATTTGACAATTTTCTCATATTCAACTTGAATAATCCTAGCTGTCTGTCTTTTTGGTGTCAATAAATTGTCCTCTAATTAAACAGTGTAAAATGTTATAGTGGCAGACATAAGATGAACACGTATTCCTGTCAGAGACAGTTAATGTATGTGTGAAACATACACTGTGTCATGCAGTTTTCCTCAGGGCTGGATGTTCACATCCCTCTCTCTGTGTGTCTCTCTGCCTCCCTCTGCAGGACTGCATCAGTCTGGGTTCAGGTGAGCCCAACGTGCCGGAGCACCGCTCCTTCGTGCTCTACCATAACAACAGCCCTCGATGGAGTGAAGTGATCAAACTGCCGATTCCCATCGACCGCTTTAGAGGGTCCCACCTACGCTTCGAGTTCAGACACTGCTCCAGTGAGTAACTCTCTGTTATTAGTAGTGTTTGTGATAATAGATGAGTTTAATAAAAACTTTTGTATACACAGAGTTTGCCAATAAATGAATTATGTCAGTGAAAAGAAGATTAATGTGAGAAGCAGGACTTACAGATTACATCTGTGCAGAGAAATAAACAATATGTAAAAGTAGTTTTATTAATGTCAACTACAGTAAAATGTCAACCAAATAAGCTATTTATTATCATTCATCTGATTTCCTATCGTTTCCATCTGCTTACATGTCCAAAATTCACACCTTATTTACCAAGTCACGGAATGGAAACAAAAGGTCAGGGTTACCTCACTCTAAACTTCTTCTGTGTCTCTTTCACTCTAATTTTGTGTCTTTGTCTCTCGCTCTCGTTTGCACTCTACAGCTAAAGACAAAGGAGAGAAGAAGCTGTTTGGTTTCGCTTTCACTCCTCTGATGAGGGAGGATGGAACCACTCTTTCAGACGAGAGCCATGAACTCTATGTTTACAAGGTGAGGCATGATTGTTGCTTTACTGCAGGAACTACAGGAAGAGCAGGAACTATAGGAAGGGAGTGAACTGACTCAAAGACTCACATCTTTATGTCAGTTCACTCACTTCTTGTTTTCTTGCTACTGATCACAGACTCTTATCACAAAGTGACTCACCACCCTTTGTCCTAGCAGAAGATAGGTGGATTTTTACAGGTGTCAGCAAGCCACATTTCTTCCTGATATTTATTTTCCTCCTCTTGGTCTCAGTGTGATGAGAACACAACCTTCAGTAATCACGCCCTCTACCTGGGCCTGCCCTGCTGTAAGGAAGACTTCAACAGCTGCCCCAGCATCCCATCCAGCCTCATCTTCCAGCGCAGCACCAAGGAGACGTTCTGGATCTCCACACAGCTCTCCTCCACGAAGCTCACTCAGAACGGTACTCCGCCGATGATGATTATTTTTACATGTTTTTATAGGGGGTCTGTCCGGAGACAGCCAGTGTGAAAAGACTTAAAGCCTAATGTTTATTCAGGCGTGGATGCATGCAGAGCACTCATGGATAATGTAAATTAAACTTAAATATGCATCTTAGTGATACAGCGGAGTTATTATCATCAAGTAGTTGCTATGGCGAAGCTACAATACTTAACATTTCAAACACTAGCAATAAGGACAAGAAAAGCCCACATATGTCCCATTGTTCAGCTAAGAAGCGAGTAAAGCTCTAGCTCTGTTAGATGCTCTGATTCTGTCTCCACTTATATATTCACCATGTCATGCCACATTTTAGCTTGTGTCTTTGCTGGTAGTTGACATTGTTGCTGTCTTCCAGTGGACCTCCTGGCCCTGCTTAAGTGGAAGGCCCATCCGGACCGGGTCATGGACATTCTCGGTCGGCTACGGCACGTCAGTGGAGAGGAGATAGTGAAGGTGAGGTTTAGTCAGAGAAGAATTAGTAGCAAATTCTGTAACAAATTACTAATACACGTGAGATATTTCATTTGAAATGTGACAGAAGAAAGTGCATTTTTTTTGTCGTTTCTGAATCATTTGCATTTTTGTACAAATAAATAGTACGAGCTAGCCACTTTTATTAATGTGCATTACATGACGTGCACAGCATTTAGCTGAACTTTAGACAAATCAGCTAGAAAAGGCAGCCGGCGTCCAGTATTTCACACCAAGGAGAGCAAATTGTGTTTGTATCATGTTGGTAGCCACCCCTAAAACTGAAGTAAAACTAAATCCCCTACGTCTGTCAACACCACAGTGTAAACAGGAAGCTGTCATTCCTTTCTTCAAAGCTTATCTTTATCAGTCATACCTGATAACAGTACATAAATGTAATCTCTGAGTGTGTGTGCGTGTGTGTGTGTGTGTGTGTGTGTGTGTGTGTTTGACAGTTCCTCCAAGACATTCTGGACACATTATTCTCCATCTTGGATGACAACACTGACAAATATGGACCACTGGTGTTCCAGTCATTGGTAAGTATGTGCAAAAAAATAAAAGAGATAAGTAAAGCTGAGTACTGGTATTCACAGTTCTGTACTTTCTGAAGGCCTGAATAATAAAAAAAGGACTAAAGAGGATCGGGACATCCCTGGCATTTTGCAAACAAAATGTGTCATTGTGGCCAGTGGCTTTCAGTTTTGACAATGTAACTTTTGAGTGGACAAATGTGTTAAATAGGAAACACTGTAACAGCTCTCTCTGTCTCTCTCTGTTTGTCTGTCTGTCTCTCTGTCTCTCTTTCTCAGGTTTTTATTATAAACCTACTCAGGGACAGTAAATATTACCACTTCAGGCCGGTGATGGACACATACATCCAGAAGCACTTTGCAGGAGCGTTGGCTTATAAGTGAGTGACTCTCTGACTGACTGCTGGTTTACTTGTCAAAGCACAGACAGACTAGACTCTAATATGCTCTCTTTAAAAGTTATGCAATGTGTGTGTGTGTGGTCCAGATTGTGTGCTCTATGTGTAAAAGGAAAACCCTGCTGTGTGGGTCATGTGTCATAATCGAGTACTGTTTACTGTTGTGTTTCAGAGAGCTGATCCGCTGTCTGAAGTGGTACATGGACCGCTCTGCAGAGGTGGTCAGACAGGACCACATACAGGAAGCAATGAGGGTAAGAACCACTGACTGACACTGTGTGTCCAAACAAACCTCCTCAAAGCATCTTGTGACTCGTCTAAAGAGTGTTTGAATATTTTAAACAACAGCAACAACAGGAGCTGTTCCCACTCAAGGCTGCTGGTTAAAACATACTGTGTGTACATAACTAACTATATCACTTTTGTTTAATACTTACGCCGATATTGCACTTTACTTTATACAAAAAACTACATATGAGATCAGTTAGTCAAGTCAGTGACATTGTTACTGATTTTAAGTGTAAGAGAACTATTTTTAAAATAAACAGAGCAAATAGAACAATGAGAAGAAAAGACGAATAATCAATATGATTGATAAAAAATTTATTAAAATAACTGTACGAAAAGTGGCTGAAAATATCAGGAAAACTCATCTCTGATTGATGTTCATGCGAATCCCCTCATTTTACACAAACGTCCTGCCGTTATTGTTATATAGAATTTGAAATACCTATAAAATATGTCACTGGAAAATGGCTCCATTAAGAAAAAGGGATGGGAACAACTGGTTTATATGGATCATTTAGTAAGGAAGCATGAATTTTCAATAGCCGCGACCACGTACAGACAAACCACATGTTCATCATTTCAAACACAAACACTTGACCTCCACTCCTAGGGCACAAACTGCAGCTCCCAAAGGGTGGGAAAATATTTATGGACCTAGCAACTGATCAACAGAGCAAGCAAGAGAGTAGGGACCTGAAAAGAAGCAAACAGCAAACATCTGACCTCCACTTGCTAAATAAAACACTGGTTACCTCTGCTAGAAAGTTGTTTTTAATTCCCTTTGGCTTTCACAAACAAGAAGATGCAGAGATTTTAGTTATTATTCTGATCAAAATCTCTTAAATTATTTATCTGAACTGTTTTATGTAAAAGTCCTGAATCAAAATTGATCAACATTTTTACACCTTAATTCCTCCCACGGCATGTCCTTGCTCAGTCTACTAACAAAAAGCTGACCAGCATGTATTCATCATTGCATCAGTGTTCTAGGTAGAGCTGAGAATAGATGCACCATCTCAGGCAGATGTACAGAATGTTCCACATTAAGCCAACAAATGCTGCTCAGCATGTTAAAATATTCATCAGACTCAAACATCCGTCTCAAATGGATCACACTGTCATGTGAAAGTGGACGGTGTGAATTATTGAGGATAGTTTTGACACATGCTGCAGCTGTGGGTTCAGATCTGAGTTTTTTTTAAATTCATCTTCTACCAGCCTGTCTGTGGTCACGTCCGCAAGTCCGTCTGTTTTAGTCTGTATCTGTCAGTCTAAAAACGATTAACTCATTCACCCTTTTAGGAAGTGAAGGACCATGTCTCTTCTTATCCTGTGGAACATTACACAAATATCAACTGTGTCTAAAGACTTTTGGCATATTAAACTGTTTTCAGATAGCTTAACTTCACCCTTTATAATTGATCTCTCTGAGGATCTATTGGCAGAAATGGAAGTTAATATGCATAGGTATGTTTTCATTTGTGTATGATCACCTGAAAATATAAATATATATAAATATACATACTGTAATTTCTCCCACATGCTTGGAGCTGAAGGGTGATTCGAGGGGGTTTCAAACTGCAACTACACTGATAGATGCCACTAAATCCTACACACTGGTCCTCAGACCTAAGTATTTCTACTCACATTACCCTGCATATCTAAAACTCATGCAGCAGTGCAGTCGCTTTTATTGACAGTCGCAGTTGAGGTTGGATGCTATCCCTCTTATTAACCTGCCAACCCCTCCTCTCTATCCCCCAGTAGTAGAGAGAGAGCAAGGGCAGAGGGGTTGTTCAGTTCAATATGTTAGTCTAGTCTGCCTGACTTATTGATCCTTTATCTGACTGAGGTTTGTGCAAGTTAGAATCTATGGCCCCGAACTCTGCTCTAAAAGCCTGAAATCCTCGGCGCTGTCCGTGGTGCTGAAGTAGCAGACTGATGTGTAATTGCACCTTCTTCTCTCAGTCCCACCCTTCTGTCGGTTTCGTCTTGGATCTATAATATTCTCTAAACTTAATACTCAATCCTATATAATATCGTAGCCTACATACTCTATACTGTAGCATGACCTTCATGATCAAAGTAACAAGTAGCAGTAGTGGAATTGTAGTCATGGGGTGTCCCATTGGGCCATACCCTGTTAAATATGAACAAACCAACTGCTGACAGCCATGAGTAAGTTACAAAAACAGTTAAAGGAGCAGTGTGTGGGATTCTCTTTCCAAAATGATTCAAAACATTTTATTTAATAGGTATACATTAAATTGTTCAGTTACATTTTCAAATTTAGATTTTGTGACTTTCTGGAATGAAATGATACAAGAAATACTGAAGTTGGGGATGTAAATAAAATATTTCTACTGTAAGTTACATTGTTTCTGTCTCTCACTCTGTTTCTTTCTTTCTCTGTTTCACAAACACAAACAAACATGGACCCTCAGGCTCTGGAGTATCTGTTCAAGTTCATCGTCCAGTCTCGGATCCTCTACTCTCGGGCAACTTGCGGTATGGAGGAGGAGCAGTTTCGCACCAGCATCCAGGAACTCTTTCAGTCCATCCGCTTCGTCCTCAGCCTGGACAGCCGCAACTCAGAGACCCTCATCTTCACACAGGTGAACACAGACACCAACAGATTCTACAGATTCTTCCAAATGTTTGTTTTTAGGTCTTTTCTTTAATTGTATTTTCTTAAAGAAGCAAGGCGATCGATTATTGATGTTCTTTCCTTGTTTAAATAATCACATTTTTCCACAGCTGAAATGTAACTGCAACTTGTTGTGTCTTTGTAGAGACTTTAAACAGCTAATCCCATCATTTGATTATATTTGCTTCTAGTTTATCTTGTTTCCCGTCTCCTTGTAGCTGCTTTAATCTGACTCTGATGTACCTCTTTCTACTTGTACCTCGGACCTTTCCTTGCTTCCTTCCCTCACCGTCTCTTTCAATCTCCCACAATTCTTTGCTCCATCCTTTGGGTCCCTATTGTTCCTCCTGGACCTCCTCCCTCCACACCCATACACCACAGGGCCCCCAGCCTTGTCCGGGCCCAAATCAAGCCCCAGGCCCCGGCGTTGCTTCCTTAGCACTAGCCCCTGCCCCGGGCCAAGCCCAGCCCCCTGCCCCAGGACAGGCTCCTGGTGGTGGGCAAGCCAACTGCACTCAGGCCTGGAGCTCCAACGCTCTGCGGCCATCTCCGCTGTCAGTAAGTAGACGTCTGGATGAAAACCACACCACCCCGTTCCTTGTGTGAAGCCCAGAGTCCTAATTCACATGTTCAACCGTTTGTGAGCCTAACCTCACACACTCCTGTGATCCTCCACGTCCTGACTGCTCACACACACACACACACA
>NW_023339740.1:27913354-27919971 GCF_004916995.1 Morone saxatilis | reverse complement strand
CACACACACACACACACACCTCACGTGTCCTGCACTGACTGCTTAGTCACACCTTGTTCTACAAGCCAAATGCATATCATTGTCCTCTAACTGTGAACACACATCTGATTCAGTCATTTCCTCCTCCAAAAACCATTCAAAAACCCTGAAGACCCTTCAACAAAGAAATAACATAAATAACTTCTTCCTCTCTCTCTCTGTGAGGCAGGGAGCCACTAAAACCTGCTAAGTCTGCTATATCATCAAAATCCTGTGCCATATATCAGTCATGGACCAGGACAATAACCCTAACAGTCTAGTTGAAAACTAAATAAACTCAGCAGATTATTCAATATTGTTTTTTTTCAGTGGTACTTTAATTCAAATGCAGGTATAGTCACCAGAAAGATAGGCAAGCATATATCTTATAGCTGAAACACGATATTTGCTCATGCAGTGCACTTTTTGTGATGTGTTTGTGCTGAAACTTGATTCATTTTGCCCTATAAAGTCACTCAGTGAATCTGCAGCTGAGTGTTCAATCACAATTAGAGATGTTCCTATATCAGTATTTTCAGTAATATTAGTCATTCTTCTGATACGGACTAAAATGCAGAATCAGGTACCAGAGAGTACTCGTGTCGCGCACTGATCCAATATCACTTAATTAATTAGCCCTGAAACAGCAGGGTCCAATTCATCATTTTCTTCCCCAGTATAGTGAAGTCAGAGAGCTGAAACCATTTTGTTCAAGCACTAAAATACCCAAATCTTAACATCCCCCCCGTCCGTATTGTGCTGTGTCACACTGACTGCTTGAGGTCCTCCTCTCTCATCAGATCTGCTGCTGTGCTGTGAGTTTTTAATTGGTTACGGATCAATATCTCTCACTCTTCTCTGACAGTTTTTGTCCTTTTTCTCTTTAACTTTTTTCTTTTTCGTAATCTTTCCCCTTTAATCCTGCTATGATGTTTTATCTGCTAATGAATTCACTCACTTGAGTCTTCCCTTGTTCGCTCTCCTGTTTGTCTTTCAAATGTCTCAACTGGTGAACAGCTGTATTGCGAAATGCAGAACTTAAATTTAAGAACAAAACTGACTTCTATATATGACTATATGACAAAAGGGAGCCCCAGCATACTGTTAATTATAATGTTTTGTTGCTCTGTGATCTGGAAAAACCTCCATGAAGTCAAATCTTTACTCAGTGGCCATTTTGGAATTCAGCTTTTCACTGTGTTCACTATAACTCACCTCTGCCCTCCTCTGTTGTATTACAGAAGTCACAGTCACATTTCTGTCCACTGCAAACACAGAAGCTAACATTATTAACCTTTCAACCCACTCTCTTTCTCTCTCTCTTCCTCTTTAACTTTCTTTTCTCCAACTTCCACTCCTGCCGTCCTCTCACCTGGTCACTCACCCTCTTGTCTTCTCGTCTTCCTCAGGCCGCTCTGTTGAACTCGTTCCCAGCGATCTTTGACGAGCTGCTGCAGATGTTTACGGTGCAGGAAGTGGCTGAGTTTGTGCGCGGCACTCTGGGCAGCATGCCGTCCACGGTGCACATAGGACAGTCCATGGACGTGGTCAAACTGCAGTCCATAGCCCGGACAGTGGACAGCAGGCTATTCTCTTTCCCAGGTACACAAACACATCTTATTGTGTCCTCTGATTTATACTCCTCAGTGATATGTAAGAGTGCTACATATGTTTTATACATACATGTGTTTAGTAAAGACTTCAGTCTTTCCAATTGGTGTTTAAAAATCTTAAAATGTATAACTTTAAATGCAGTCAACAGTTCTACAGACATAAACATAAATAATAGTACAAAAAGTTTTCTTTTGTGAATGTTTTTCTTTTCTGTGATTTTTCTATGTTAACCAATTACAGCCTTTTCAGCCACAGAGCTCATGTTCTGGACTAACTATGCAAATCAATGTCGGTGTGTGTCCTCAGAGTCTCGAAGGATCCTGCTTCCTGTGGTCCTTCATCACATCCATCTCCATCTGAGGCAGCAGAAAGAGCTGCTCATCTGCTCTGGAATACTCAGCTCTATATTCTCTATTATCAAGAGCAGCTCACTGGTAACACACACACACAGATATACAGTATGTAGAAATAAAACAATGTCCTGTTGGGATCTCTCAGTTGGCTTTTGAGCTGCATTGAATTCACATACAATCTAAAGTGCCCTCTAGAGGATGCTATGTCTGTTGCACTCCATATGTTTCTTATTAGTCCTGACTTTAGTATTCTTACTGTACTTGGTTAGATGGGTTCTTCCTCTTTAGAGCTTAAATTACGTGGGAATTATCCTGTTTTGTGCAAGCGAAAAATCTCGATGTTAAGGTCTAAGGTCAAAATCAGAAACCTAAATCCTCAATTCCATTAAATAGCAACTGTGTGACATTTAAAAGTATAAAATGTATTTCTCCTCAATATATTTGATCTTTGTTAATACTGTGACACACTCAACAAATTTCACTTTTCTTCACTTCCTACTTCCATTTTTCCTCTCTTCTTTCCGCCATCCAACTTCTCACTACTCCTTTGCGTACCCTTCCTTTCGCTCCCCTTCTTCTCTCAACTCTCCCTCCAGGACACCTCCGTACAGGAGGAGGTGGAGATGATGGTAGAGTCTCTGTTGGACGTCCTCCTGCAGACGCTGCTGTCAATCATGAGCAAGAGCCAATCGCAGGAGGCGGTAAGGGGTCAACGCTGTCCGCAGTGCACCGCGGAGATCACTGTTAGTAACTAACAATACGACTACTTCAACTTCACCTCCCACTACCCTCATCCATCCTGTATCTATGTGCCTCTCCATCTGTCCTAGGGCTGGGCAATATTTAATATCAATATCAATTTAATATCATATTAATGTACCTTTATATTTTCGTGATGTTACAAAATCCATCTCACATTTAAAGGTCCAGTGTGTAACATTTAGGAGAATCTGTTGGCAGAACTAATCAAAGATATCTTTTCATGAGTGTATAATCACCTTAGAATGAGCTGTTTTTATTTACAGAGGGAGCGGGTCTTCTTCTTTTTCATATCATGCAATGTTTCTACAGTAGCCCAGAACGGACAAACCAAACACTGGCTCTTGATCCGACCTTTTGAGTTTTCCCACTGTACTTTCTTCTATACACTTGGAAGTTGGTTGCAATCTGCAACTTCACCACCAGATGCCACTAAATCCTGCACACTTGTACTTAAAATGTCAATAATAAGCTCAATGTTCACAAATTCCACAATTGCCACAATGCCACAATGTGAGGTGTGAAACAATTGAAAGATATTTTTTTGTTGATGATGATGATGATGAATTTGTTTCATGAAAAAAGGCGAATCATTTGACACATTCGGATCAACAGGGTGGCATTCTATATAGTAAATTGGAGATGTTCCCATTCCAATATAAGAAATGCCTCCGCTACTGACTGCCTAAAATGTGGTTTCGGGTATCGGTGAGAATGCATGTCTGTTCAATGATACCATGTTGTTTATTAGCCTTAAAATGGAACCCTGCTACCTTCCAGCAGTGTCTACTCTGACTCTGACAGAGGGTTTACCCTGAGCCAGGCCATGCAACTGATAAAACAATAATAAAAATAATAATATTACAGTATAAATATCTATTTTATTTCATAATTTTATTTCAGACACATAGGTAGATATTATCATAAAACAACATAATACAATACATGGGCAACTCAATAAACTCATTCAACTCCAAAGGGATTAAAACACATACAGACATTTGTTCCAGTGTTTCCAAAGACAAAGGAGAACCTTGTGTAACTCTGTGTACGCTCGGTTAAGGCTGTTATGACTGCCTTTGTTGACTCAATTAACCGATACATACATTGTGCAAAAAGTTCCTCAGCACATGAAAAGTAGGTACATTATTAGTCACAAACTTATGACTTGTACCTCTGAAGATTCTAAATGAATCATTATTTGCCACCTGAAGCTTTTCCATTTTTTCCTTACTATAATTGCACCACAAGTGGGCAGTATAGAGCAGAGTACAGTCGGCTCTAAAAAGGGCTGTTTTGACTTCGTCTGTATATATGAAATTTGCGTGCCAACATATTGGCTTGTGCATACAATTTGCAATACTGCCGCTGTACATCGTCATCATCACATAAATAATTCCTGATGATGTGACCCAAATAACTCACTTTGTTCACCACATTTAACACATGGTCTGCCATAAAGAATGAAGGAAAACTTTGCTTATGATCCTCCTTGGTCCTGGCAATCATGACATCCCTCTTTTTAGAGTTAAATTTAATGTCATACTGCACACCATAACTTAAGCATACTCTAAGCAGTTGCTGTAAGCCCACACTGTAAGGAGACAGGGCGGCTATATCGTCAGCGTACATCAGATGGTTAATGATACGATCTCCCATCATACATCCAGTCTTACACTCTTTTAGCTTTTTAGAAAGATTGTCCATATACAGATTGAATATATAACTTGTCAAGTTTAATTATCACAATATTAATTTGGTCCATATTGCCCTCCCCTAATTCATCAATTCATCTGTCTACCAGCACATCTTTTGTTGGATCCCCAATTAAACACCACTCAGTCTTCATCCTCTTCCTTCTCCTCATCCTCCTCTCTTTTTATATGCTTGCTCCTGCTTCCTTGTATCTGATCTTTGTTATATTTATACTTTATAATATACTTTGTGTATTTAGTAGGAGTTTGTGTCATAGAAATGAGTAGTATTTTACTACTTGTGTGATTTATGAGTCAGCTATAGTTCTTTCTCTCAGCATAGACATTTCATATTGGTTTTAGCAATTGATTGTTACATGACTGTCCCCCATTCCTCATTTACATTTCACAGTTTTTTCTTTGGCTCAATCTCAGTCTAGCCTCTACTCGCCCTACCCACTATGCCGGCATTTCCACAGTGGCATGGAGGGTTTGCCTTGTTATGGGCTTTATGAATGGTGCTACATTGTGTGGAGTGGAAATAAAACCATCCAGTATAGTCTTCATTTTGTTATGCACATAAATCTATAGCCTTATTTTCACTCACATCACTTTGTCCTAAATATATATTTTTTGTATTTCACCCAGATATACATGCATCAGATAGAAGAAGAATTACCATCATAGCATATGTTGATTGTTTCTTTTGTGCCCTCCACAGCCACAAGTGTGCTTTCACTCCGTAGTGAAAGATAGCTGGTAGCGGTCAGTTTGGGAAAGAGCCTTTTTTTGATCCTGTTGTCATCATCTCTGATTGTTCACTTACTGCTAACTGCTCATGTGATCGGCTCACATGCTGTCCCCCGGTTTCCTATTGGCAGGGAGAGTATGTGTCCTGCCTCCTGTCCCTCCTCCGCCAGATGACAGATATCCACTTCCAGCACCTGATGGAAAACTTTCAGAGCAAGGAAGAGCTCAAGGTACAGGAAACTGTACACACTACAGTCACTGACATCCAGGCTAAGGTTGGGTCACCTGCTGCCTTTGTATTTGGTTATACAAAGAAAGGTCTAACAATGCAATTGTGTGTAGTGTAGTACACAAGACATACTGTAGGTAAATACAACTTACAGAAAAATTCCAAATACATTACATTTTCTTTCCAGTGAGCACTAATCTGGATTTCAAGTTAAACACTGAGTGATATTCTGTTACAAATTTGTTTAATTTAGTCCAAAGTGATAATAGGTTATTATTTGCACATGTGAACGTTCAATAAACATCTTCAAATAGTTGCTGAAACAACTTTCACTTTTGAACCAATTAGGTATTTCTTTTCACCGGTGACCATTGTCATTTTTTGAACATTATAAACTCCTCCTGCTTCATCATCCTCATCTCTCAATTTCTCTCTTCAGGAATTCTTGTTGAAGATTTTGTGTGTGTTCAGAAATCTGATGAAGCTTAGTATTTTCCCCCGCGACTGGAACATCATGAGGCTCCTCACCAGCAAGTAAGACTTAGACACACATCCAACAGTGTTTACGTGCATCACCGACTTAAGCCGGATTGAATAATGCATTACTTATTGTTTGTGTGTGCAGCATCATCTTGACTACAGCTCAGTACCTTTCTCCTGCTCTGCACAAGAACTTCACAGAGGCAGAATTTGACTTTAAGGTACGTGACTTTAACCGACCCACATCACAAAAACCAGTTGAACTGAGGAGGCCTCAGGCTGCAGGCAGTCACACAGCAACTGGAGGAGCAGGACCTGTCAGTGTCTTCAATAATAGTGCAATAATAGTGAAGAACCATTAAATATTGGGGGCTCGAGGTTCTTCATTTGCCAACAGAAGAGTTAAAACAGTGAATCATCATTAATGAGTAGAGCTCTAAAGTTCTGTTTAATATGTACCTTCACACACTATTAATATAAGCTGTGTGCAGAGATTAATGTGTAAAGAAAACACACTGTGAAAGGACACACTCGCTTTCCTTTTGGGGACAAAATGCAAGTTCCAATAACGTAAATACTGTTTTGGGTGAAGATTTGGTTTAAGTTAAAGGTCCAGTGTGTAACATTTAGGAGGTTCTATTGGCAGAAATGGAATATAATATTCATAGGTATGTTTTTTTTAGTGTATAATCACCTTAAAAATATAAGAATAATTGATTC
>NW_023339740.1:27905284-27913254 GCF_004916995.1 Morone saxatilis | reverse complement strand
CATAACCAGTCAAAAACTCCTTGTAGTGTGTTAAAGGTCCAGGCGTGTTTGTAACATTTAAAGGGGAGGGACTATTGGCAGAAATGTAATAAGATATCCATAGGTATGTTTTCATTAGTGTGTAGTCACCTGAATATAAGACTGTTTGTTATCTAAGATGTTAGACTGCAGTTTCTCCCTCGCAGTAGGAAAGGGGGCGTGAAGTAAGTTACAATCTGCAACTACTCTGCTAGATTTCACTAAATTCTACACACTGGTCCTTTAAGAGATATACAATGTATAAGGTTAGGGTAAGTTATATAAGTAAACGTGTGTGTGTGTGTCTGTGTGTGCGTGTAAGCAGGTGTGGAACTCCTACTTCAGTCTGGCGGTGCTGTACATCAACCAACCCAGTTTACAGCTGGAAAACCTGAGTGCTGCTAAGAGGAAGAAGGTCTTAGACAAGTAAGAACACGCACACACATACACACACACACACACACACACACACAGGGAGTCGTGCAAACATATGGGAATAGTAGAAACCACACATATCTGTCATTCTTTCTCTCACATCCCTACTTACAAATAGCAGAGCACATTACACTTACACACTTGTTGGTGTAGACCAGTGGCTTTCAACCTGGGGTTGGAGGACCCCCAGGGTTCCTTGAAGCAGTTCCAGGGGTTTTTATTTTACTCTTACTGTCTAGAAGTAAGATAATGTGTAATGTGACTCATTTGTCCATAAGTTTCACACTGTTCACGTTCTTCATGTGTCAATATATGATAAAAAAATTATAATTTTATCAGACAGGGATCCCTGAGACTACATCTTATCAAATATGGGTCAGCAGCTGGATGTGTATCAGTTTGGGGGTCCTTGACACCAAAATGTTGAGAACCATTGGTGTAGACAAAATACATCCATACAGACTCCTGCATCATTCCAACAGTCGTCCTCAAACTCGTGCGTCATCTGCAGCTAAAGTGCTGAGAGTCAGAAGTTAAAAGAACACACTTTCCTCTTTGAAGTGAATCAGCGATACAAACTTGGCGACCTACTTTACCAATCCTGCAGGAACACTTCTTTACTCCAGGAAAGCTCATTTCCCTCTCTGTTAGGTGGTTTCCACCAAATAGTCCCAGGAACCAGGACACCCCAGACACTAAACCTCCTCAGGCACTAAGAGTTCCTCCTGTTTCTATTGAGTCTCCACAGCTTAAGAATTGGGCAAATTAGAGCTTGGATTGAGACTGTGATGTCTGAAAAATAAACATTAAAAACACAATGTAGTATAAATATTATATATATTATATTATAAATTATATATTATTTTTCTGCTTTAGTATGTAATCGAATTGTAGGGCTTCAGTCAAACAAAGAAAATGAATCGACTTCAGCTCTTCAACCAATTGACTGGTTGGTGGGAAAAACTAATCTGCAGGTTATTTCTAGGTGAATTTATTACTGAGTGCACTCTACTGCTAGCTGCTGGATGCTAATCAGAGTTACACAACATTGCCAAGATGAATTCCTGTAGTTTGACCATTTCTTTTTCACACATTGCTCTATTGTTACCATCAGGACATGTCTATCAAGTAAATTTACTTACAGCAGCAGCACGGAGCAAAACGGGCTTCTGTACAACAACAAAGCTGATGCTGTGTAAAAGCTCTGCAGCTCCAGAAAAAAGCTACATGGAAAAAACTTCTTTCAACCTACTACTGTTGTTATTAGGTTGGCTATAAATGCAGCTGTCCCTCAATATTACAAATATTAATCCAGTATCCCCTAGCCTGAGGCAGTAACCATTTAGCAACATGCTAAAGCAAAGTTCTGCAGACTAAACAACACAGTTAACACTAAAACAACACAAAACATGGCAAAACGCACAGCTTCCAAGTTTTAAGTTGTCGACTGTGTTTTTACAGTAAAAGACACTGTGATGCAATTAGCATCAGTAGCTTTAGGGTTTGGACTTACTACTTTATTTGTCTGCAGGTACGGAGACATGAGAGTGATGATGACCTACGAACTGTTCAGTATGTGGCAGAACCTCGGTAAGATTTTCTCTACACCTTTCCAAATATGTACCACCAGCAGGTGCTGGTAATGCATCCATAAGCTGGTTTTCCCAACTGCCAATAAAAGTTTAGTTTAAGCTACACATGAGCTACAAAGGTTTTCCAAAGTCTGCTAAATAAAATAATTTATTAGCACACAGAAGACCTGATTTATTGGCTGGTTGACTAAAGATGAAATGTTACATATCTGCTGGTTGTAGGTGAGAATAAGATTCATTTCATCCCCGGTATGATCGGCCCGTTCCTGGGAGTGACGCTGGTTCCTCAGGTGGAAGTACGAAACATCATGATCCCCATCTTCCACGACATGATGGACTGGGAGCAACGCAAGAACGGAAACTTCAAACAGGTACACACACATGTACGCACACAGGGTCTTTACTATGATCCCCAGTTCTTGGGTTACGGGGTTAAGGAACTTGGGATCCTGGGAATATAGATATGCTCCCTACAAACACATCTTTCACACGTCCATCTGTAGATAAAAGCTACTTAAGAAACAGTTCTGGTCACTTATGTAAGACCACAGTAATTATTTATTTCTCTTTGTATGTGCGTACAGGTGGAGGCTGAGCTGATTGACAAGCTGGACAGTTTGGTTTCTGAGGGGAAAGGTGATGAGAACTACAGAGAACTCTTCGGTTTGCTGTAAGGAACATATTCCTTCACAATTTCTCCCTCTGTTTGCCCCTAACTCTAACTCCTTTCTCTCAGTTTTTAAACCAGTGTGTATCTTTCTGTCCTGTCTCTTTCTCTGGTAACAGAAATTAACTCTCAGTTTTTCTGCTCTAACACTGCTGTTGTGTGTTTGCTTTGCTCTGTGCTGCGGGACTAGAACCCAGCTGTTTGGGCCCTACCCCAGGTATGACATCACCTACACATAAGGAGCATATGACAGCTCTCATATTTGCTTTCTAATATTATATAATTTATATCTGTCACCATGATGGTGAATACTGTCTTAAAGAGCTGCAACGGACCACACGGAACACAATTTCATGTTTACTATGTCATCCTTGTGACAGTGTCTGAAGAGTTTCTTTTTAATGTAAATTAATCACTTAACCAACAGACACTTTCATCAATTTGGGCAGTCCAACCAAACTCCATTTACACATTGTAGTGTTATTGTGCATTTCAAGATTAAAGTAAAACTTTTGAGAATAAATTACTAAACTACTAGACTACTAAACTGCCTCTATAAAATGCCTTGAGTTGGTGAAATTGTAGGCCAACTTCAGAATTGCTTTTAGTAAAAAGGAAATTATTTTTCTATTTGTGCATGGACACAGGGTGATAATACTGTATTTGGTATTTGAAAAGATTCTGCCAAAAGTTGTGTCTCCTCAGAAGGAGAAACCGCACATGGAAGACACAAATCGTCCTTCTCTGATTTTTCCCACGATGCTTAGCCCTAATACTCTTCTGTACATTTGTCTTGTTAGAATAGATTAAGCATATTTTAGTTAACAGAATATTTTTAAGAATCCAGTGAAACCAAAGTGTAACCTTTCTATCTTTGAGCTAACCAACCCATGTTTACTCACTGACTTTGACATTTTTTTTTAAATTGCAAACCAGCTTCTAAAATACTCAGATTCTGGTCTGGTAATGTAAAGGTTGCAGGGTTGTTGCATTCGTTCAGACTGTGAATGAAATCTTTGGTTTGTCACTAGTTTGTAAATACTGTACGTCATCTAATCTGTGTTTTTTCCTCAAAGTCTGTTGGAGAAGATCGAGCAGGAGACGTGGAGAGAGACGGGGATCTCCTTTGTTACCTCGGTCACTCGGCTGATGGAACGACTGCTGGACTACCGGTAACATATAGGACCTTCTTACACACACACATAACATATATATGTGCTTTTGTATTTGTATTAAATTGGTACTCATTGTAGTGTGTACGTTTGAAATGGAGAGAAATGAAGAGGCACTCCATCCAGCACTGTATTAGACACCAGTTTAAGCTTTTTATTGGAAACTTGTTTATTACATTGGTTTGTCTTCTCTTTAGGGACTGCATGAAGGGAGATGAAACAGAGAACAAGAAGATTGGCTGCACTGTTAACCTCCTGGTAAGATTTTTGTCATATTGATTCTTATTCACTGACGTATTGATTTTACCATTTAATTAAGTTACAGTTTACTGTAACAACTGCAAACCTTTAGTATTTAGTATCACAATAAACTATTGTAGGTTTGAATCTGCTGAAGATTTGAGACTTTGATTGAAAAGTTTTATATGTGTAAGCAAGAGAAGCAACAATGTGTGTGTTTTTTTTGTATCTTCCCAGAATTTCTACAAATCAGAGATCAACAAGGAGGAGATGTACATCCGCTACATCCACAAACTGTGTGATATGCATCTGCAGGCTGAGAACTACACTGGTACAGAATCAACATGTAAACACACACACACACACATGAATGCACGCTGTGTGGAAGATGTGTGACCTGCTGTACTTGGCTTGTATGTCCACAGAGGCTGCGTTCACTTTGCTGTTATACTGGGAGCTGCTGCACTGGGATGAGCGTCCTCTGAAAGAGTTCCTGCATTATCCTGCTCAGACCGAGTGGCATCGCAAGGAGGGGCTCTGCCGCAAAGTCATCCACTACTTCAACAAGGGAAAGGTAAGAGGACGTCACACAGCTACACACAGACAGCAGTGTTACAGGTGCACGAGTTAGGGATCGTTATTCCTCGTCTTTCAAATGTGTTTAAAGATCCCCTCCAGACATGTATTAAGACATATATACAAACAGTCAGCTTGGATCAATAATGTGTGTCTGATATGTCTTTTTCACAAAAAGTATAGTTTCCACATTAAAATCCTCAGAACGGCATCTACATTAAAAGTCCAGAATCTATTAATATGCAAGATTTTGTTGATTTCTAAAGTTTTCCTCCTGCACACAAGTTCTCTCCTACTTAACTATAAAGTCCATTCTCAGTGTCTGTGCACTGGTAGCTTCAAGTTTCTACATCACACTGTACAAGTTGATACTGGACCAGGATGGACTATTAACACTAAATCAAATCATGAGCCATAGTTCTTTGCTTAAAACGACACTAAGAAAGTCTGTGTGTGTGTGTGTGTGTGTGTGTGTGTGTGTGTGTGTGTGTGTGTGTCCGTCCACCAGTGTTGGGAGTTTGGTATTCCTCTGTGCAGGGAGCTGGCCTTCCAGTATGAATCTCTGTACGACTATCAGAGTCTCAGCTGGATACGGGTGAGCTGCACAACACAAACTGGTTTCTGTTACATCAGTGACTCACAAACCACAAACACCCACAAATTTCACATTACGTTATGACTTAAATGTCTTTCTTTCGTCGTGTCTGTGTTAAGAAAATGGAGGCGGCCTATTATGACAACATCATGGAGCAGCAGCGTCTGGAGCCAGAGTTCTTCAGAGTTGGATTCTACGGCAGGAAATTCCCCTTCTTCCTCAGAGTCAGTAAATCTTTTATTAACACAGATTCATTGTACAGTGTTAGCGTCTTTGAAATACTTACCAATGCAGGTATACCACAAAGTCTTCTCTAATGTAATTGGTCATTCACAAAACACATAATAGCCTTAAAGGGAAAGTTCAGTTTTTTAGAGTGGGGTTGTGTTAGGTACCTATCCAGTCAGTGTATTACCTGTGGCAGACGGCGGTCGGCATACCCGCAGTTTGGAGAAGCGGATGGGATTACCAAAAGAATGTATTTTAGCCACATAAAAAAATTACTACTGTTAGCTTGCCTTAGTTACTGGTAACCAAAAAAGACTAAAATATGTGATCTGAGTTTTTCTATTCAGAGTTAAAAATTGTGTTCTAGGTCTGTAAACTTCTCATTTATCTTCCATTAAATACTTCGACTTCTATAAAAACTGTTTTGTTTTATTTTGATGATCCACACCAGAACAAAGAGTTTGTCTGTCGCGGCCATGACTACGAAAGGCTAGAGGCCTTCCAGCAAAGGATGCTGGGAGAATTCCCGCAAGCTATTGCAATGCAGCACCCCAATCAGCCAGATGAGGCCATTCTGCAGTGTGATGCACAGTGTATCCTTCAGCAAGAGAGAAAGCATCTGTGTGTGTGTGCGTGTCTGTCTGTGTGTGTGTGTTTTGATGTTCCTGCAATGACTGACTGATTGATGTGAATATTAATATCACTCACATCTTCACAAGGAACAGAATGAGAAAACAAATTATTCTACAACATGTCTCATAAATACCACAGTCAGAGCAAACCGGTCTGAGTCTAAATGCTCCATTTGTCCAGTTACTCCTTTGACCTCCTCGCCTCAGACCTCCAGATCTACGCAGTAACACCGGTGCCGGACAGTGTCACCGTCCTCCAGATGGACAGAGTCCCTGATCGCATCAAGAGCTTCTACCGAGTCAACAACGTTCGCCGTTTCCGTTACGACCGACCTTTCCACAAAGGACCCAAAGACAGAGATAATGAGTTCAAGGTGAGTTCAAACACAGACAACAGAGCTGTTAGCAATTTCTGTAGGTTGGAATATTTCTTTCACATCGTTTTGTTTTTAAAATGTTCCTCCTTCTGTTTCTAAAAATTTAGAATTGTGTTCCACAGTTGGATATTTATAAACTGCTCGAAGATGAACTATCATAAAATGGAAATAATATGCAAATGCAAATAAGTGACTTATTATATTCACAAAAGGGTTATATGGTATGAAAATATATTCCAGCCGTAAATAACATTTCATAAACAAATCATTAATAATTTCTATCCAACTCATTGTGACCTTTTTATAACCTGATGCCAAATCATTCACTTCCCAGGTGATTAGATGTTTAATTTCTTTATTTGCACATGTAACAAAACACACAAATAATAATCCATTAAAGATTACACGAAAGATTATCTTGAGTCCAAAACAGACCAAAATAAATGGCCATTGAAAAAATCTCCGCTCCAAAAAATCCTTTGACCCCTGTTCTTTAGAACACAAGTGTAAATTTTATAAAGGTTATATAGTTTTATATGACAAATAACTTAATGATGTTAAAATGCTGCATGAAGCAAGTTAAACATATTTTTAATATAAGACATTTGAGTGGTTCACTGTCTTCCTCTAAGCAAACTGACAGATCTCTGTGAGATAATATTGTTGAGATTAAGCAGCCGCAATCAGTTTGTGGCTCCAGGACAGTTTGTCTTACTGGTGTTTGTGTTGTGTGTTTCAGAGTCTTTGGATAGAGAGGACGACCCTGATCCTCACTCACCCTCTGCCTGGGATTTCACGCTGGTTTGAGGTGGACAAAAGAGAGCTGGTGAGTGAATGTAGAAATAGTTTCATATCCAAAGGAAGATTAATAGCTCAGCAAGATGGATTCTTGCGTGATCTTGTGATTCTGTGATCTTGCAAGTCCAAAATTCTCCAAATTCTCTGCTCTCAATTCTCCACCTCTAGTAATTTACTTCACATTTTCTGTCCTGAACACTCAGAATGTCTTGTAGATGTTGATGTGATGGACATGATGTGTTTTACATAATGCAGTTTGTGTTGAACAAAAAGGAAGAAGAACAGTTTGTACTATAGGATTTGTGGCTGATCCATCAACAGGAAATCTTTCTCATTGCATCTCTTTCTCTGTGTGTTTCATGTATCTTTATTTCTCACTTTGACACCCTTGTCTGTCCCTCAGGTCGAGGTGAGTCCGTTAGAAAATGCCATTTCTGTGGTGGAGAATAAGAACCAGGAGCTGCGAACTCTGATCAGCCAGTACCAACACAAGCAGCTGCATGGCAACATCAACCTGCTCAGCATGACGCTGAATGGAGTCATCGACGCTGCTGTTAACGGAGGCATCGCCAGATACCAAGAGGTCAGACAAAATAGTTAGACATACATTCTGTAGTTCAGGTCGTCAGTCCCTATGAGG